>NC_047033.1:29837589-29974847 GCF_902652985.1 Pecten maximus
AATTTTACATGTTTTATACCACCAGTTATAATAAAAAAAATAGCAAGAAGATGATACACGTTGTTTTTTGCCCGTTATAATACAAAATTAGTAAGGTGTTACATGTTATATATCGCCCGTTTAAAAAGAAAATTATATGTCCCTGGTTTCGGTAGCACTTGTTATCAACTAATTCACAAATATAACACAAAAAAAGTTTATTCAGCACTTACATAATTGTTGCCTAACTCACATTAATTGCATGCACGGGTTCGCGTTTGTTTCTACATATTTTTCTTCTAGAATGTGTTCTTGTTTTGTAAACCGTGATATTTAGTATGTTAATTTGTTGTGGAGATTCACTCCATGCAGGCGAGGCTTATTCCACCTTTCTCTTTCAATAGGAAATTTAGATTGTGAAATTCTTAATAGCTTACGTTATTTTTTCGTCCGTAGCAAGCTTTGATTCAGTTGGAAATTTAATGCTGGATAATTTAAACTCCTGAATATATTATTCTGGTTTGATTTAAACATATTTTTTATTGCCTTTAAGCAACGGGATTGAGCACAAGTTGTACAACTTATTCAAAGCCCTTTCCCTGTGACAAAACATTGGTGTATATACAATTCAAGATGGCATAAACTAATATAACAAGTATATAATTATACACTCTCATACAATTTTGCAACCTATTTACACAATGAGAGAGAGAGAGAGAGAGAGAGAGAGAGAGAGAGAGAGAGAGAGAGAGAGAGAGAGAGAGAGAGAGAGAGAGAGAGAGAGAGAGAGAGAGAGAAATGAGTAGATGTATGATAAATCGGTTATCATATGAATCGCGTAATGTAAAATAAGGCATTGTTTCCAGGAAAGAATTTAAACTTCAATATGTCTCAATATTACGTATAATGTGAAGGATCCAATATACTTATATCATTTTCTATTTAATTCTCGCGCATAATCTTATGCACAGTAAAATGTCTTCTCGTGTTGATATTAAACCATTTAAGGATTTAAGTGACGTTTGTGTATATGTCACACATGTAATCGTGAGAGTAAAAAAATAAACAAATGCTAGAATAATAATGTTTAAATATGTAAGGGTTAACTGTAATATTTTTTTACGTTATTGAGCAAAAACACAAAAAACTGGAGTGTACTCTGAATAAACCGTTAAGGGTTAACTGTAATATTTTTTTTACATTATTGAGCAATAACACAAAAAACTGGGGTGTACTCTGAATAAACCGTTAAGGGTTAACTGTAGTATACTTTTGATTTATTGTACTGTATTATTTATTCTCAAATAAATATTGTTTAAACTAACTGTAATATTTTTTTACGTTATTGAGCAATAACACAAAAAAACTGGGGTGTACTCTCAATTAACCGTTAAGGGTTAACTGTAATATTTTTTTTTACGTTATTGAGCAATAACACAAAAAACTTGGGTGTACTCTTTTCATAAACTGCTTCGCGGTTTATTCAGAGTACACCCTAGCTTTTGTGTTATTGATCAATAACGTAAAAAAAATATTACAGTTAACCCTTATAATTTAATTAACGACGATAAGAAACATTTTCATTAAGTTTAACATGTTTATTTTGCTCCAGATATTTAAAAACACATCGATAAATACAAAATCCCGTGAACAACGATTAATCCGCTGACGTCACAGTCATTATTTATGTTATGAGATGATAACATAATTTTTTGAGCCAATGAAAATGTTTGTTACAAGCAAAATTAAATTATAAAATAATATCAAATAGAATATACCCAATCATGACTTTATAGAAATATATTTATTTGAAATACATGTATATTGAATCTGCTGATATTCTTATCAAACGTGCTAGTAACCGTCAGGCCCCTTTGTTTTTCCATTGGTTGTGACACTCCGCATGTGGGTTAATGTTGCTCTCGAAAACTTTGCTCATTATATTTTTGAATATTCATAAGCTGTTCTGGCGCATGCGCGTGTCGCTTCAACATTGCCGCCATACTGAAGCAATAAAGATGGTTGCGGTGATGGAGCACCTTGCTGAAGATTTGTATAAAATAAGAAGGTAAGTACTTCATTGTCAACACTGAACTAATGAATAATGATGCATAACAGCTTTTTGACCCCCTTACGCCGCTGTGAGGTGTTAGGAAGTAATATGAAGAAGACTTTTTTAACGTGAAACTGCTGTTAATAGGCTAGGCCTATCTACACAGTATCGTAACCAGGGATATAAAATAGGCCTAGGCCAACGCAGGTTGCGAAAAGAAAATATGCACCTAATGCACTAATCAATGTGGTTTATTTTCTTTCGTTATAAAACTTCATGCTCTGGGTTGTAAGTGTTGATAACATATTGTTGAGGTAATTTCCCTGTCCACGTGGTTATCTGCAGTAGTCTATCATTTTTCCCACGCCGACGGTGTCATCGGTTTGTGACTTAAAAAAAAACAAAAATAAATATGTGAACAGTTGAAAGTGAACGGGTAAGCTTACCCTATCGGTGGGTTGTGCTGTTTAGGTGTTATTTAAATAGAATATTTGGAATTTGATCGTACTCCAAATGATTCAATGCATGGTGGCTTACGTGACCGATCCATGACAACATGTTGTACAATGTATCGTCAGTCGAATCACAGGGCGGCGTCACTTCTGTTTACCCGTTGTGATTCATACCTAGTGTTTACAAAACGATACGATTCTAAAGTAACGTTGTTCTGTGGTAAAATAGGCCAACAACGCACTGACAATCAAGTAGATTCTACAAAGCGATTCACATCAGGTGGTATTTTATGTCACAGCTTTACTGGAGGAAAAAAAAAAATTGTGTAAAATTTAACCTCTACAGTGATTACTGTGGTGTTTTCTAGACAGATTAGTGAATCACAACATTATATTAAGCTTGATAAGGTTCAACTTTTTATTATGTACACAATTCAACATTGATATGAATATGAAACATGTCATTGTCAACAAACTACACAATGTGAATGTACATTAAAAATGTCCACCTAGTGTCGCACCCTATTGAATACATTACACTATATATTGGATCGACATCCTTGCAAGATTTATCTGATATGTGTCATGCGGAATGATGACCTATATAGTATTGACATATTTATACAAAAAAGTTTTCATGCATGATGATGGGCTAATGCATTGTTAATTTCCTAAGAAGTGACATGTTTGAACATCTAAACTTTCGTAAAGTTATAAGTAGTAATAGAAAATCCAAAGTAACTAAACTAATCAAACGTAACAATAATGATAATATTAATCTTGATCTGGGCACATATATACATCATATATACATCATATATACAATTATAAATTAAATTTATAACAAGAGGCCAAAGACTACAAGCTTACGACTATTGGATGGAAGAAAATGTCTATCATTCTGATTTCATTCCCAACCAACAATGTGAGCGGATTAGTCAGTTAAATAGGTCTTTTAATGGACCCCCTAGATCTACTAATTTGTGTCACTGACCATAGCTGATATTCCTTTTATTGAGTCTGAATATTGGACAACACATCAGTCATACAGTGGTGGTCTAAATGTGGGGCGTCAGATTGATGTACACTGCATGCAAAAGAGGTTTTTGCGCATTATTTATCCAAGGTCTTAGGTTGATGATAAGTCACAACTTAGGATATATATACATTATATTTGTTTACAAAAATATACATGTCTATTGATAATAAAAAATGTTTACAAGAACAAATCTGTAACATGTACACATTCCAAATAAATGATACTAGCTTAACATGTGACTGGTGGTCCTTCCTAGATCAGCTGCAGCTTGATGACAGGTAATCTAATTGTCAGTTTCTTTTTCAATGTCCTGGACCTTGCTGCGATTAAGATATCTATATATATAATGAAATATGGAACATGACACCAAATGATACTTCAATGATATACATATTGTATAACTAGAGAGGCTGATGGGACATTTTACCCCTCCTAACAAGATAAGCTATTGGTAACTAGCATTCTTGTTTATCAAACAACCAATAGTTGATGTGCACAAAGTCACATGCATTGTTAACTTGTAAAATGCGCAAAATGCTATGCATTATAGTTATGCAGGTAAAGTTGTCACAACATGATTGGTTTCGATCGATGGGTTAGGAGAAATTCCTCCTCCTTAATATACACATTCCATACAAAAGTAAAAACATACTTATGCGCCTACGGGATAGTGTTTCACAAGAAACATATCTTGTTACCGGAGTAACATAACTCTTGTGTGCTCAACCGTGAACAGGAATCCATACAGCCTTGATCAGATGATGACTATATAGAATCACAGCAATATCTCGCCATGAATTATTGTACAAACATGTCTCACTAAAGTTCTTAATTCATGTAGAAATAAATAGATTCACGTTTGTGAAAGATAATGAAAATATTATAAATGTTCCTCTGCTGCTGATTACCATTGAAAACTTAAAGAAATTCAATGTTAATTGCAATGTAAAGTAAAATAGTCAAGGGGCTATCAGTATTTGATTGACTATTTGAGGGTTGAGAATCTGGTGTTGTTGCTTTCACATTCACAACAAAGGGTTTTCACCAGTAATACATGCCCCAGTGATCCATAACAGATTCAATGTTCTTCTTTTTGCTGTAAATTTTATGGATTACTGCGTCAGTTTGGTAGTCATGGCAGTTGGGAATAACTGCATGTGTTCTAAGATGGTTGATCTCCTATTCTTTAATTTTATTTTTGCAGTTGGTGTGCTCCTTCAGGATCTTCATTTGAATTGCCGCCTTTGCTTTCTCATACAATGCCCGAAAACATTTGTCAGATTGACATGATGTTACTAATCGTTTATATTTATGATATAGGTCCAGTTCCTGGCAATCTCCAAGAATAGAATACAGAATGCTGGAACCATGTTGTTTACTTGGAGCTGAAAAAAGGTACAAATATATGTATTTATGTCTTGTAATTTATGATAAAATTATCTCTATACATGTGGAGAAATGTTTGAATTTGCCTCCAACATTTTATTGTTTGCATATTTAAGAAAAAAGTTCTTTTTTGTTGTTTACCAGTGTGTAGACTTTTATTTTAATATGAAAATAAGAATTTCAACTCAAAAATTATGTTTTTAACTACAGAAACAAATCAATTGTGTATTGGTAGTCATAAACTTGGAATATAGTTATTACACATCCTACATAGCCTTATTTAAATTTCAATATTGCATAGTAGAAAGGGCAAGCTATGTTATGTGTTAATGCATTCAAATCAAACATGACTGACATTCGCTGCCCATCCGGACAGTTTGTATACCTTGTAAATTTTCCTTTGTAGCTTCTTGGAAAAGTACCCGTCTTGTTTTAGATACTGCTCTACTGCTACCAACGTCTAAAATTTTGAAATGAATTATATAAATGTTTTCAGTTACTGTGTATTTTTCAGTTGGGCCAGGCCAGTGGAAATAATGGTATGCAATCTTCAATAGCTGCTCAATGAACCATCACTACCTTGCCTGTCAATACACTGGATATGCAGATTTTGACATTGGAAGAGAGGTGACTAAAGAAGCCATGTCGGCACTTCTGGTAAGATTTGATATTGTCATAAGAACAAAATGAAATTCAGTTAACAAACTGATATTAAAGCTTGGATGACAAACATTAATCTTAGCATAAATGTAGATATATGCTATACATATCGTCTTTTACATTGAGAAAAAAATATCAGTTTCAGTTATGGTTATAACTGTGTTCCTCTACTGACCAGCAGGATAAATTTTAAGTTCGTCTGCTTGATGATTTCTATCCTTGTGTCCAACCCTATCCTTGACTTGACATGTGATCCCTGAACCTGGAAGAATATTGAATGATTGAGGTTGAATTCCACATTTTGAACATTGAAATTTGTCTTTAATCTGAATTGATCATTTTCAGGCCACCAATTGAATGTCATTGATCTGCCTTCAATGTTACACTGGTCAAATGTGATCATTAAATTTAATCACAAAACATCAACTATCTGTGTTTATTTATTTTGTCATTTGACCTTGATATTTCAATTTTGTTGGAATAGGTTTTAAAAAAAGGTCTGTCTTTCAGACCGGTATTTTGAAAATGATCTGTTTGCAGTCAAAATATTATCCTCACCACTATTGTTCGCGTATATAACAAAATATCTAGTGCAGGGTTTTCCCTGTCATTTTGTTTTAGGGAGTCCCAGGGACTCCTCAATTTTAACTGGAGTCCCAGCAGAAATTCAGGGGTCCCATTAGTTGTTGGTCCATTAATTCTTAATCTATAGTCTGGAAAACAAGTGGCCGACATACGACCATCTTCGATTTTGACATTTTTTATTATTTTTTTAACAATTTACCTTCACATACCTAATGATTGCTCATTTTCTGATTCAAGGAATGGTTGATCTTGTGATGCCTGGAGGGTAGCATATTGAGGATGATGTACATCAGCAGTTACTGAAATGGTAAGAATTTACTACATCAAATCACATATATTACAAATTAATAAAGCATTCCCTTACCAATTCTGATATTTAAGCACTCTATGCTGGTAACATATCAATGTGTGTTCAGTTTTATTTAAAGTTCATGATGGTATAGTGGATTAGTTCATGGTCATATAACGGTTCCAATATTCTCTCTCAGTACAGAGATGTCTGTACCCTTTCTCTCACAGGGCTGCTCTTTCTCTATATCTCTCATTCTTGCTTACTTAATAGTCCTCCCCATCCCTCTCGAATGTTTCCAGTACTCTGGGATTTATTTGAGACCCTGTCCAAAGTTGGCGATTAAACCAGCTGACCAAGGCATGGTTATGATATAAATTACCAAACATTCCCCCCTTAACCTAATTTCAACATTTCTCGGTCGTATGTACTATGTACTGACTGTCGGAGTCATTACACTTCTAATTACCAACAATTATTTTTGTAAGTACATAGATGCCATGTACCTAGATCAATGCACATACATTGTCTATGTTTCTTTCAGTTAATAATATATAGTATTTTAAAGCCATTGTGCAACATGTCGTTTCTGCTGAACAAGTATGATATTTTTTTTATTATTGAAGGCTGAATGTAGATATATATATATATATATATAATTAATTTCCATCAAACAGAAACGCCAGGACTTGCCAGTAGCGAGACATTTCAACATGCCGAGCCACACATGGCATGACATGCAGGTGGTCCCCATTGACCACTGCAGGGGTTGGAATGACCAGCAACGCCTGAATAGAGAACGACATTGGATCAACCAACTTCAAACCGGCTACCCACTAGGTATGAATGAGAGATAATCCTCCACATGTTATGTAGTTGTGGGACTCTCACAATAGAAACATTTACTTTCATCATCTGTACACCACTTAAGATGTCTCCTAATTAATTATAAAAGGGATCATTTTTACAACATTACAATATTTGTATAACTGTTCCATGTTCTATGTCTATATGTGATCTATGTAATTTACCTGTGTCTTGATAAAGGGGCAGATTGCCTAGAAAATTCAACAATTTACTTGTCTGTACTGTCTTTATTATAACTTGACATATATATACATATAATTATATACATATATGAATATAACTGTATAACTGTTTTGGTTTATAATTACCAGTAATATGTGTAGGGTGATCATCTCTGCTAGTGAGGGTTTCTTCTGTTGGCATCATCAAACAACCTTCTGTGTGTAACGAAAGTATATAAACCAGGTAAAAAGGAAATTCCTGTTGGTGCCAATATATAGATAATATTGATAATGATAGATGCCTTGCCTCTAATTATATTTATACATTAGGAACGCCAGTAGCATAATCACTGAAACCATTTACATTACCAGTGTACCAAGACGATCTTGAATCATTAGACACAGGAGCACTAAAGACACCTGTACACTAAAGACAATGTAAGTAATGGGATCAAAGGAGAAATCAATTAAGGATTGAATCTTGATTTGGTCGATTTCATGGGGTCATGAATTGAGTTGTTCTTTAGACAAATTCAACATGAATTGCTTATTCATGACCCTATGAAATCGACCAAATCAAGATTCAATCCTTATATTTCAATTTTTTTTTTTTGATAAAAAAGTCGGTCTAGATATTAATGTCTCGAAGCTGCTTGTGCAAGTCCAAATGTGGAAAAGCCTGAAGAGTTCCGGATTGTGCATGTCTAGTTGGTCGAGTAAAATATTCCCCAATTTTAGGATTAAAAACAGATTAAGTTTGGTAGTTCCATTGAGTCCAACTTGAGTAGAAATTGAAATATTATAGTTAGTAACTTTCTCGAATGTTTTTTTTATTTAACTGTATTCATTTAAATACCTTCAGAGGTGTTGCTCAATAAAACATCTTCAGTTATTCTGTAAGTCAATGCATTGCCTGGGATGTCAATGTCAGGATCACCTTGATAAAACAAACATCAGTTACTTGCATTGCATTTTGGGAGCAAAATTTATGGGGAAGGTTGTTTCCTGGCCAAGAAAAAAATCTTGTATGGTAAGTTGAAGTGTCTGTGGTCTTTGTTGATATTAGATTCTTAAAATTCTAAACAAAAATTGATGTGTTTATTATCCACTTGCCACAAAGCCTGTTAGAAGATGCAGCTTTCAATTTGTACATACGTTCACAGTTGTAGGGAACTTCATTTTTGAACAGTTTGTTCAAACTTCGAAATATTGAAGGTTGTAATATCAAGTTTTAAGAATTATTTCTGTTAATCTAAGATAAAAAAGATAAATTGATGTCGGTACCTGTTTCTGTTGCAGGGGCATCAGCTTCAAAATCTTTGCCATCTGGTTCAGTTTCTTGTTCTTAAATTAATTACCAAAATATCTCATATTTACTCTGTAGTTTTATCATGTTTTCAAATTATCAGAAGAAAGAAGAAGAAAAAATAAGTAAAAACAAATATTGCTCTCTTGTGGGCACCAAGATACTCTGTTACTACTAACACTGAAGATTATGTAGACTACAGTATTATGTGAAAGCAGATTCCTTTTAATGTCAAGCTGGTTAATGCCATTTATTTTTGTACCTGTTTCAGCATGAGGCTTGTCTGATGAAGTAGTGGCATATGTAGTAGCAGCAGCATCTTGAACTATAGAATGAAAGTTAAATAATGGTCAAACGTAAGTTCATAAGGATTTTTTGGTCAGCTGAGACAAAGTCTCAGTTGGCCTATTGCGATCACCTTTTTGTCCCGCGTCAACAATTTACATTTTCATTTTCTCATTAACCAACAAGCCCAGCAATCTGATATTGGGTCTGTAGCATGATGGGATGAAGGGCTACCAAGTTTGTTCAAATGAATGACCTTGACCTTCATTCAAGGTCAAACTTAGTAACCAAGATAAAGCGGTACAAAGTTTATTCAAATGAATGACCTTGGCCTTCATTCATGGTCACGGGGAAAAGGTGACATATATATATTAATATATATCATATCAATAATGAAGGCTCTGGAGACAGGTTGATGTCACAATTGATAATTAAGTTCCTTTGAACAGGGATCCTTTGAACAGGGATCACTGCATACAGATATAGTATAGATGGATGAGGCAGTGATTAGGATTGGAGTTCAAACTGAATGTATGATTTAAGTTTATAGGCAAGGTTTTGTTTTGTTATTGTATAATTTCACTCTAACATTTCTATTTGTTTAAAATATTAATTGATATTTTGATTGGTTAGAATTCACTTACCTGAAAATACTTCAAGAGTGTTATTCAAGTTTCCATTGTTGTCATACAGCTTGACTTTAGTAAGTGGTATCTGCAACTTCTGTTTTTTTATTTGTTGCAGACATTGATCCCAACACTGTTTGATGAACTGCTGCTCCTGCTTCAAATTTGTTGCACGGAAATGGTGCATGGTTGGTCCATTCAAGTGGTAGTCCTCTGAAGTTGGGCCATCATGGAAGATGATTCCACCCGCAGAAGTGAAGTGCCACCATGTACCTTTACCACATAGGAGGAAGTCTGCTATGCGTTTTAAGTGAGATTGTAGGAGGGACGGTCTGCACTTCACCACATCAGCTGGAATTATAGTGTTCATTGCCTTTGGTAGCATGCTGGCTTGACGGGAGATTGTGCTTTCTTGCATAGCTAAAGATTCTGGCCTGTTGTTTGCCAACTGTTTGGCATGATACCGAATGATGGCATTGCTGATGATATGTCCGGGCTTCTTGTTACTGGTTGCTTTGGTGGATGAACGAACATCACCGAAAGTTCTCTCCTCATTTTCTGCAACCACCGACCGTAGACAAATAAGTCTATACATATCTGCTGCATGAGAAGTAATACTATGATAGTGAGCTCCATAGAACTTCCTGTGTGACATCTTGGATGGTTCGCCAATTACTTTCTTACATAACATAGCGAACATGAAGGTGGAATTGTACATCCGCAGAATCTGTCGAGGTGTTCTTTTTTCATGCGGAGAGTAACATATTTCAACAATATCCACCAATGTTCTCACCAGCTGGAAGATGTTGTATGGGATAATGCTATCAACAGACTTTTCAAAGGTAAACATAGCAAGTTTGATCAGGAACAGGCGTGCATCTGACCCTTTCAGCTGGTTGCTGTGATTGATGGTGTTCGCATAGAAAGCTGATAAACAGGCCTGACTTTCCTTAGTTGGGCAATGTGCAGGGAGCTCTTGAATCAAGTTCTCTATCAAACTTTTTAGATCATGGAGTGGCTCACACAGCATCACCTCGTACACATTGCAGCAAATGTTAGCTGATGGTGTAAGGCTCTGGCAAAGAAGGGCTGCAGGACGGTGAATTCCATGCATTACACTGACAAGGATGTTTTGGAGTTGCTCCCGTGTTAAGTTGTCGACGTTTTCTCCACGGTGCTCAAGCTCAGCAACCAGTTCATTTTTTTTCAAACCAACCAAAGGATTGATAACACAATTTTTCATTTTTTGCCATTGGATACCATTTTGAAAGTGGAGGAGGCGGTCATCGAGTGACATATGCTCAATGGCATAACATCTCTCCAAGTTACTGTGATCATTACTTGGAATGCCACAATAGCAGGCATAGTTTCCTCCTCTCTGTTGACCACTTTCATACTGGCGTGCTGGTCCATCACCCGAAAAAATGCGCAGGACATCCATTATTGGAATTCCAGCATCCGTTACCAAAGGCTTCGAAAGACCAAGGACATCTCTGACACGGACTTCATTGTACATTATTTGGTCTACATCTGTACTGTTTGACCTGCCTAGGATGTATAAGGACGGCTTCTCTACATCTCGTTGGATATTCGGCTTCGGATGCTCAGGATGGAGGATAGCATACTCGTCATCTGTGTAGTAAGTGGCAGGGTCGTACAGAAAAGACACCATGAACAAAATGTGTGAATGGTTTGCAATGTCAGAGTGATCATGCCACATCTTGAGGCACCTCGTCCTCTCAATTTTCTTCAAGTCATCTCTTAACATTGCCTGATTATTGGACTCAGAGCCACTCACTGACATTCCAATCCGTTTAAATCTTTGTATAAGGTCTTCATAGGACAAAGTATCGTAATGTTCATCAGAGAACGACCTTAAGTACCCCAGTGTCTGTTGTCTGCAGAGCTCATTCATGCGGATTGTAAGCAGCGGAATATGGCGTGCATGGACAACTTCAGATTTGCTTACAATTTGTCCAGTTTTATTCAGGGATTGTGTGGTGAATGTTTTTGGAGCAACTAGTTCACCAATTTCAATTTCACCACTGGCAATTTTCTGGATGGTGGCTTTCCGGAGATTTCGTGCAGACCTTGGAGATGAAATAGAGATTCTTGTTTTTGGAATTCTCTTGGCAGCTCTCCTTACTCTCCGAAGATAGTCGCGTCCAGAAACACGTGCTGACCTGTTAAATCTGGACACGTCCACTTGGTTGGCGACAGCAATATTTCTCAGAACTTGTCCAGCATTCTTAGGGATGTTGCCATTGCAGTGTTTCAGCTCTACATCTGCTGCCAGTTGAGACCAGACAATATTGTTTTCAGATTTGGAATTCAATTTTGTCATTAATGCAGATTTGTTGTATGTGTAATTTCGGAGCTTCCCTACAGGATTCTTTCGTTTAACTTTGTTTTCCTTTTCTTTCTTAAGTTGTAATGTTGTTCGTTTAATTGCATCAGATTTATTTTCAAAGTACATTGCAAGTCTGTCTCGTTCATACTGGGAATAGGATCTCCCTGAAGCCAAAAATGATGTGACATCATTACCATTTTGTTCTGTTGTCTCCTTTATATCCTTGATGTGAGATTTTACCTTTTTTTCCGCATTCTTTTGCTTTTGTGATGAAGGAGTATTGGCCACCAGGTTCAGTTCTGGTACTTTACATAAAGCAGTCGACAGTGATGTTCCATATTGATGTTCAAACGCTGGTTTAATTAAATTGACAACATGGTTTGCAGCTTGGTATGCGTCCTTTTTAGGTCCATACTTAAAACCAGAAGATGGCGGGGTAGCACTTGATATTTTTGTCGCAAGTTCAGAACATACAGTAAAAATGGTTGGTCGTTTCTGATTTGATATGAACAAGTCATCAAATACGCCATCATGTTTTAAGCATGCCTTACAATCGGTCAGTGTGTGCTCTTTTTTCACATAGTCACTTAGACTTATCCAAGATTTTAAACTAAAATGTTCCACAAACTTGTTCTTTTCCTGTGACTTGTTGCAATTTTTCCAGTTTGAATTTTTCCTTAGATAATCTTGGATCTTTGGTACTTTCAACCGAAATTCTTCAAAATTGTTCCATTGTACTTTATGATAGTTTTTGGTGAAGATTTTATAATTTTCAAAGCGTTGTTTCATAGAGAGATGATTCTCAAAATTATGTTGTTCCTCTGTTGGTGTACTTTCTTGATCTCTACACCAATTAATTGCATTACTGTCTTTAGTGGACCTTGCACTTAGTACTTTCACAAAATTGCACAAATTCATGTTGATATATACAGATATAGTTAACAGACTTAGGTGGAGTATCAAGTTGAATATCCAGCACATGTTATGGTCATGTTCGTATATATATACATAGAAATGTGATTACATTTTAAGAGGTACTATATATAATGTTGTCAACAACCACTCTCTTTGAAGATGACAGTACACTTTGTCGAGACATATCTGTTACATTATATATGTGGGTGGACAACGTTGATACACGATGCATGTAACATCCTCTCTAGTATGGAGATAACGGTACACTTTGTCGAGACATATCTGTTACATTATATATGTGGGTTGACAACGTTGATACACGATGCATGTAACATCCTCTCTAGTATGAAGATAACGACGGTACACTTTGTCGAGACATATCTGTTACATTATATATGTGGGTGGACAACGTTGATACACGATGCATGTAACATCCTCTCTAGTATGAAGATAACGACGGTACACTTTGTCGAGACATATCTGTTACATTATATATGTGGGTGGACAACGGTGATACACGATGCATGTAGCATCCTCTCTAGTATGAAGATAACGACTGTACACTTTGTCGAGACATATCTGTTACATTATATATGTGGGTGGACAACGTTGATACACGATGCATGTAACATCCTCTCTAGTATGAAGATAACGACGGTACACTTTGTCGAGACATATCTGTTACATTATATATGTGGGTGGACAACGGTGATACACGATGCATGTAGCATCCTCTCTAGTATGAAGATAACGACTGTACACTTTGTCGAGACATATCTGTTACATTATATATGTGGGTGGACAACGTTGATACACGATGCATGTAACATCCTCTCTAGTATGGAGATAACGGTACACTTTGTCTTGATGTATCCATTAACATTAAGTTACATGTGAAGATGCCGTCGATACAAGATGTAGCTCTCATTTAAAAATGAGAATACATTTTCAAGACTCCGTATAAAATGCAACTTAATTTTGAGTTGGTGTATCCGTTAATTTGCTATTTGACGGGCTATAGCTAATTCACTTAACTATATTGCATGTCCAGTCAATATACTGTATTGAAACTGCTAAAAACAATTGTATTGGTGATGGAAACCGCATACCAGATGTTAATACCACTTGCTAGATGGCTGATGAACTTAATGCTTGGAAGTTGGTGTCAAATCAGAAAATAATGAAACTAGTATATAACTTTAACTGAATAGTTACACTACATATGGTTTAAGTCATTGTGGATAGCTGATGGATTGCAACGTATTGTGAATAGCTGACGGATTGCAACTACTTCAGTTCAAAGGTAAAAACATATTTCCTGGAGTGAGAAATAACAGTTCATATAAGGTCCTTGGATATCGGGTAGCTGTATTATAATCGGTAGCCTACTGTAGTCAAATTGGTCTACATTTCATGAAATTCACACATTCATCTGAGAAAGTTATCTTGAGACCAATTTTAAAAGTCCATAATTTGTTATTCAGTGTTAAACAAATAGGTACATTGTAAATATTTGATATGCTGTGATGTTTTTTGTTGTCTACACGATATCGCCGGTGTTCTTCAGAAATTCCAGGAGAAGTTATGTCCCTTTAACGTTTCACGACATTGAAAATTTATCGATTTCGAGCAATTAATTTTGTATTACAAGGATGATATCATGATTTTTGTTAGTCTTGAGTGAGATTTGTGTATTGTATTAAATATTTGGAGAAAAACAATAAAATATGGTTTGCTACAACCACCCGTCTTTGTTGTGTCGACAACGCTGCTTAGCGACGGTTGAAACATTGAAGAGTTCCAATATTTTCGATGTGAACATTAACACTTGGTCTGTAAATTGTCCCAGAGCACCCGACTACACCAAATTAATTGTTATAAAACGTGTAGGAGCGTGAAGGTATTTCTTCGATAACAACGAAAAGTGCTGTACATTTTTACGAAAATGCCTATCATCCGCAATATTATTAAAATAGTAGTCAATTAACTGGCATTTTGTCCATTAATGACTGTTTCTAACGTCTGTAAATGATCTTCCTTGAAGAATTAGAAGAATGTACAGCACTTTTCTCTAGTTTCCAAGTACGATGAACACGTGTATCGCGTTTATTTGTATGAAAAAATACGTTAGTCGGGTGCTCTGGCCATACTTACCGACCAAGTGTTAATGTAGTCCTTCGTGCCGGTCACGTGACCACGCGAGGGCACGATGACTGCAGAAAATGGTCGGAGAGTGACTTTGAACAATATACATTGAAACCAAAACATGAAAACGGACAACAATAACGAGGAAATTACTGAACAATGCATTTATTTAAAAACATACTGATTTTGGTCATTTTCATTTAAAAAAGCAACATTAACCCACATGCGTCATCATCGCTTCGCCGAACTCTCCCCCAAGTTCACTCATTGGTTAATCTGTGTAGCAGCATACCCCCTTATATAAGTCATCAACGCCTTTATTGAACGCTCGTAACTTGGCGCTGGTTTGGATGAGCTGAAACTTATATAACAATACATGTTTCTGAGATGAGGAGGACACACCAGCCTTAATTTTTTATGGATATCCATAAATCGATTGATGACTTACTTCGGTTATACTAAACTGTACATTTCTTTATTGGAACCTATAACTTACTTCGTGAGTGGACTGTGGGGTATAGACTCCTACAGACAGCAGTACATGTACTACAAAACAGGGCCTGTCGGTATTTTCTTGGAGCATCGAAGTTTTCCAGTAACTTGGCCACAGGGGGTGACATGGGATGGACGTAAACTATCAGGAAACAGACATATACTGTATACCTGGTAATTTTCGCCATTTTCGCCCTTTGATGATAGGGCGAATTTAAGATGACGGCGAAAATTTCAAGCTCAATTGCAGGATTTAAAAGTTATCGTACATAGGCTACTTGTAGTTGGATCCAAAACATACCCTCGTACTTTCCAAGTGTGTTATATCATATATCCTATACAATTACAGGCAACACGTGTTATATATTTACACTAAGTTGATAAAATAGGTAATTGTTTTGTTCCAATCTGTGCATGTGAAATAAAATCTAGATCTAAATATAGGCCTTGTAAATTTGCGATATCACGTGGAGTTAAATCGAAAATATCGGCTAAGACAGCGTACTAGGTTTAGTATATTTGATTTTAAACAAAAGCTTTAAATACTAAGTAACTTTTAAAATCCAAACATGTTTTAAAATTATGCACACAAATAGGTCTATCCATTGTGAAGGCTGATTTTATGACTTCACCGTCGCTTGTGGCTTCAATCGATGACAAATGAACAAAAGAAAACACTGGTCAGTAGACTTCTAATTAGTCACGGCACGGTGAACTTACCACTCATCGCGTTTGCTTAAAATCGACCATGCATGCCTAATACTATTTGAATCAATATAGGCTAAAGTAAATCTGAATACAGGTAAACGTTGTATATTTCACACCTTATTACATTTCACACCTCAGCGGGATATGCGAAGAAAATGGGGGAACTTGATAAATCCCGAGTGTTCCAAGTGCAATTGTATCGAGAATTCCGAACAGAATTTTCCGATTGTGAACGAGGAAAATACATTTCTTAAAAGTAGTTTAGGGCGAAATTAAAACGGGGCGAATATGTTTTGTGTTGCTCAAGGGCGAAAATAACCTGGGGCGAAAAATACCATGTATATAGTAGATGTTTTAAGACTTTATTTAAGAAATAATTAACGTTGATTCGTGCATTGTTGTGGTATATACAACGAGGAGAAGGATATTTTGCAATTAAATTAATAACGAAGGCCGCAGGCCGATTTGTATATCCTGCAACAATACACGAGTCAAAGTTGATTATTTCTATTCTACCATGTACTGTTTAGTTCTGCATGAGATCTACCTCTTTCAAAAACGGCAAAGAAACCCCGGGAAAACCTTATAATTTATTTCTTGAGTATTGCATTATTTTTGTTGATAATATACATTTCTTTATAGGTACAACAGTACTACAATCAAGAACATCTGTCATATGGCATTGATTTTAATAAAAGTGGGAGGAAAAAAGGCCTTCGTAGGATTCGAAAGTTAGGTGAGACTAATCCATTTTTTTTTCTTTCCAAGATAAAAATCATTTTATTTTCCCCGTCAATAGGGCCCCAGGGGTTGGGTCCCCCATGGTTCCTCACAATGCATAAAACGTATTGATATTTTCATTTATACACTCTCTTACATTCTTACATTAAGAATCTTTTATCAACATCTGATAATTCCTTATCAACACATTGTAAACATTCATCAATATCATCATCAACCTTTACACACGAGTATAGTTTCTTATAATCCATTAACCCACTCGGCTAAAGTCATAATACTAACTGTGGGTAAATATCAGATAATAATATTGTAACAGCCGTGACACGAGCCTGTATTATTGTACATGGTTTTAAACCGGCGTTGCAAAGCAGGTATAGGCGTTTTTTTAAGGCTATAATTTTTTTTCCTCATCCGAAAAGGGGGGTGGGGGGTGGGGGGTGTTCCAGGACCCCCCTCCCCTGGATCCGCTAGTGCTGTATAAACTTCGTATGTGATACTATTGCCTGGTCGATGCCTCCAGAATATTTCTATTTTGTGTTATTTGTCAACAAATAAATTTGGGAGACGGAGTTATGAGGGAGAATACCGGGAGCTGGCAACGGTGATTGGTAGGGCTGGGGGATTTTCAGAGACGGACTTGTATATTTACTGACACGGAGGACTAACATCAGTGTACCCAAATTGATACCGTACCCAAATTGATACCTCAAATGTGAAAAACGCTCCGAAATCGTCGTGAATAAAATTTGCACTATTTCCCGTTTATAACATCACAATGGCAACATTTACCGTTTATTCCACATGTTTTTCCAGTGTATAACTGCTTAATTGCTCAGTAAGAGGATTTTGAAATG
The DNA here is from genome assembly GCF_902652985.1 of Pecten maximus. Taxonomy (NCBI): domain Eukaryota; kingdom Metazoa; phylum Mollusca; class Bivalvia; order Pectinida; family Pectinidae; genus Pecten; species Pecten maximus. The sequence continues at coordinate 29,855,483 of NC_047033.1, forward strand.
GGTAAGTCGGTCCGATATGTATGCTTCCCGAACCATATGGCCATGCGATATGTTATTTTCTTGCCTTAGGGCACCTTTAGGCCTTATCTAAGTATATTTTTGTTATCTGATATTCTCAAAAATCTAAAACAGTCAGCATAATCGAGGAAAACAACGTTTAACCCCGCTAGAATCTCAAATTGTTAGTACCAACAACTAGACGGGTGTTGATTCCGTCATCTTGTTCCAGTTGCTCTGTCTAACTTAGGCTAGCAGACGATGTTCAACTTCACAGGGGCTCGATTTTGGAGTAAGGTAGACCTAACGGGCGACATTCTATTTATCTGTCACCCAAATTGTATTCATGTCGACTGTACAGTATACTACCATTTGGTAACAGTTCAATGCTTAGTAACAGTGTGGTCTAGGGGGAGATAATTTGCAACTCGTTTTATATGAGTTATCCCCCTTGCTAGAGTTCTCTTAATAAAAAAAGATATATTTGTCAGTCAATACAAGGACATGGAACTGGAAACATGTGTTTGCGTTTTATGATGTGAATCATAAGCGAGTTCCCCACTCACCGCCCACATTGACATAACATGGTGGAGAATCCAAATCCGGTGACTATTCATTACAAAATGTAACTTTTATATTGTGTATTCGCCTGTGTGGCCGGCGAGTCTTACTCGTGGGTCATGTCTCGCCGGCCAGACTTCAGACGTCAGACATTTCATTTACGCCATGTGCTTTTTGGCGGGAACATTTTAACATGCTGTTTGTATTGAACTAATGACTTTTGTGTATTATATCAAAGCACAATGCAATGAAATTTCATGACTATTACTATTTTTCGTCATTTTTGCATACGATGTCTACTGATGTGATGATTGCGGCATCGATATTTTAATTCACTAGTGAAGTGTGTCGTAGATTATTATATGGCGAAGGATGGGCTTCCAAACGATGTATGAGTGACACTCGAAACTGCAGTATATTTTACCTGTTGTCTTTTACTTTCAACGGAAAAGAATTCCTTCATGTTTGCAGTCTACATTTTCATCAGAATATTTGGTGTTTAACATGTGAATTATCCTGACATTGCCGACGTCAGACGTCAGTACGTGACAACCGGCTCATATGAAGATGCTGATTCGACATGTTTCTAAATAATCCTGGCATGATCTTTCCAGTATGCGGTTTATATAGGATGTGTTTGCTGTTTGATTTATTAACTATAAACAGTACAGTTCCAGTCTGACAATTTGAATTTTACTTTCCATACAGATGTTGAACTCTCCATAACAATATCTCTTATGGAAGTTATTTCTACGATATTTGAATATCAATTTCTCACACCTGGGAAGATAAAATGTATGTCACGAACCCGAGGGCCAATACCTTTACAGACCTGGAAGCTACTAACAGATAACTAACAGCAAATATGTAAACTTAACAATTTATTTACACAAGAACAAACAACGACATAACATACAATATAAGTACACCATATCACACCAAATAAAGCCTAATTCTCCTCATACAACGGGATCCCTCACACACTCGACACTTCATACTACATATCTGACTAGGATACTTTTCTCATACTCAAAAATCTATCCAGAGTATACGCAAATACCAAATATCACCAAATCACCTATACCAATTGATATTTCTCTCCAAATTAATCACTTAGTTATTACGGTGAATGTTACTTTATAATACAGCTCATCCTAGATGATCAAAATACTTTATCCAGTACAAAACACTACAAAGACACTAATCAGCTGATAATGTAAACATAGAAACAGTTCGGCAACACCACCACTTCCGGTACACTTGTACACAACACTGTTCACAGTTCGGCACTAACACTACTGTACATGTAACCTAGTTCTCCTGGATTGGCACGATCCTGTGCTCTCCACAACACCTGTCTTGGGCCGTATCGTGTTTGGTATGCAACGACGATCATCCCGAAGCTGGTATTAGCTGTCCTAGGAAAAGCCGTGGGTCATACAAACGGGCGACGAGGACATCACGTGGGCACTCCTCCGGAACACTACCGGTCGCCGGACGGAAACATGGCACCCATATCCAGGCGTCCGGGCTACTCACTCAGCCCGAGCCCGAGCCCATACTGCAGACTGGTCATATCAATTGAACTATATAAAACAAAACAATAACATTTCTCACTACTGTGCCGTAACCAAACAATACCATAGTTCGGCAAAATCTGCGTTAATACCGTAACTTATTTTTACAACTTATATTACAAAAATAACTTCTAACCTATCTCGTCTAGCGATATAAACTGTTTCTAGAGCTAACATATATTCCTATTGCCACACAGGGGTCATTATATTACTTCAAAACACAATTCCATAGATCTCGTAACATGAATTTTACACCGCTGTTTCACTAAGTCATGTTATGTGAAAATACACAAAAATATGGAATTGACAGCTTATAACATTTATACAAATCGAAAATACAAGTTTCACAGATTCGGACTCACCCCTGGGAACGTCCTGAACTCCCTTTTTATCTCATCATAATGCACATTTACTATGGCCCAAAATGTGGCCGTCCGTCTCTCGCCATTTTCTCCATGTGCTTTTTCCCAACCCAGAGCAAGGCGTGCTCCGATTGGTTGACACTCTGAACATACGCCAATCAGAACTGAGTAAACAGGCCCTGCTGTATTACAGTTAAACCCCATAAAATACCGTAATATATCTTGTAATACAAGTATTCAAAACTCATTCTAGGCTCAATACTAAATTACCGTAAATAACCTATCACTAAAAAAAATTACCCCTTCCATTTTACAATCACAAAAATAGAGAAGTCACACATTATATATCTACAACTGTCACGACTTCGTGACACCTGTGTAACTCTAATTGACCAGTGTATTGAAAGATTCCCCGAGGCTATACCTGAACTGGCCAGGTAATAAAAGGGTGTCGCATCCGTATCAGCAGGGGAGTGGGGAGGGAAAGTGGGATGGGTTGAATGATAAGCTATAGATCTCAATTTTTCACCTGCAAGTCTTTATAATAACTTAAACCAGATATAAATAAACTTTGAATGTAGGTTTAAAGATTAAAGATACAGTTAAATCTATCATTTTGTGTCGGATTAGAAAACTAGCTACTGAGCTAGTTACTCGTCTTTTGCATTAAAACACTTGTGTAATTAATATATAAGTTCAAACAACACCTGGGTATGCTTAACAGACTCTTGAGGCCGAAAATTCGGATGTAGACAGGGCAGGGCATACCATAATATATATGGCATCACTGACGGGCACATTAAAACTAAGCATTGAAAACTTAGAATTACATGCTCATATTAGCTCAGACTTGTGGCAATTTCTTGATAGCTCATTAGTGTGGACATGATTTTCATATAAATATAGCACTCTACGTTATAGGTTTACACTCCATACTGCAGCTACAAACATTCACATGTACAATTCAAATTAATTTGAAGTGGAATTTTGTTTTTCACTTAAGTACATTACATCAAATATTCTCCTCAATAGTATATGATACACAACTGTAACTGCATGATACATACGTATGTTTATATTGTGTTAATTTATGTTAGTGATATCTGAATGTAGCTATTACTTACTGGATGTATTGTGATCGTCAATTTTAAAATTAGAACTTTTTGTTTTAATCTGCAGCATCTGTCGGATGAAAATGTAGTTTGAATGTCCAAACTAGATGAACTGTTCATGTAGCAGCATTGAAATATATCTTAGTTAGCAAAGATGCAAGAGGTTGTAGCTTTAAAAGCTAGACGAGGTAAAATTCTTTGTGCGAGATCTAGACCACATTTCATTGATTTTATCCTATTGTTTGTTTATCATTAGTATATATAGTTGGTATCGCAACGTTATGACAATCAGCTAATAAAAATAGAATGATGTCCAAAAACAACTATGGTAGGTAGGTCGGTTTTTATTTCTATTTATTTTGTGAAATTCATTTATAATAACAATCTATATAAGAGATATAAAATTTGCATTTCTAAAATAGACTTGTTTTTAAAATGAAATTCATGTGTATCAGGTTTTTTTGTATCTAGATTGAAATGTCAAATAATAAAATCATACATAAGTGTTGATAGCCCATTTAATTAGGCATATCGAATGACAACTAGCTGCCTTTAAGTTGAAAAACGTAGATCTCAAACGGTTTGTTAGCATTAGGCTGTTGGCATATAAATCATTCTTACTGTGTGTTATTCTATTCCAAAGGATATATATACTTGTTTGTAGGCAGTATGATTAGAAATCAGAAATTATCAACGAAAGCGATGTACCGATGTAAAATTTCACTACGTTATGGATATCGATGTTAAGCCAATTATAAACGGGAATGTTTTGTTGAAAACAATGTCTCACCTGCCTTGTTCACTGTTGGTAAATTCTAATAACGGTATTATGTATCACTTCGTCGTGCTTTTGTTTTAATTTTGACCCACCCAGATACATAATGTACGTCCGTACACGAGGTGTGGAAGGAAGCTTGCCACCTGACGGCGTTGGAAAAATCTCGCGTTAACCGCAACTTTTGCATTTTTTCAACAGCGAACATCTCTGATAATAGTTACCAATATCTAATTATCGCATTGTATTGTATTCTGATCAGGTATTACAATCATAAAAGAAAGTCTAGCTCGGTACGTAGACACAGTAAATACCTGGGGCGAAATGTCTCAATGAACCCGCGAGTCTAAAGGCATAACTGACACACAAAACAGCGACCGGGTCAAATATCCGGAAATCATCAAACTGTGAAATTTCATTAAATAAATCGAGCAAAAACATTTCTGATAAAGCTACACACAAAGTGGCGTAAATTTACAAGCTTTAAGCGTTTAAATAAAATAATGAATAAATAAATAAAACCACTTATATTTTTTTTTTCGGATTTGATATCGGGCCGATTCAGTATGTTGTACAAACAAGCTTTCTAAGACTACACCTAACGAGAAATATCTTTAAAAAAGATAAACGGCATAGTTTTAATCCTGGGGATTATAGTATAAAACTACTGGTGAAATATATTGACGAACTATAATGCGTTTCAGCACGGATAACAAAATGATATCAGTTTGAATCATTTTTGGTGATAATAAGACTACATTTGAATCATGAATATAATTTACATGTATTAATGTGTCATTTGAAAAGTTGCATCCACTTATTCAGCTTGCATTCAATCTTCACTTTGTTTCGTTTTAACTGCATATCGGCATTTTGCATTTACCACTACATTGAGACAGACAAGCATCCGACGAAAACGCACCATCTGGAACGGACCATTCCTCCAAACTTATCATAGACACCCCATTATATAAGGGGAGGAACTCCCTCCACCAGACTAGGTCCTTCTGTATCTGGATTGGAACCTTTAGATTCGCTATTTCACCCTGCGGTACCGCCCTGAGCCAATTTGATATTCTACTGATAAATACACGACTTTGTCTCACACAGCTAGCAATAAACATTGATTTCCCGAGTAGGGACTGAATTTGCTGTAAGGAGGCCTCTTCTCTTTCTAACAAGGTCACGACTAGATCTAAAATGTCCTGAACCCTGAAGGGAACAACCAACCAATTGAAAAACTAGATTTTTGAAACAGCCCCTATGTATAGAACGTTGAGCCAAGGATAAAATGTCTGGCAGCCACTGATTGGCCAGTATGTTATGAAGTGAGAAAATAGATATGTAGACTGATAGGTAACTATCAATAAGAAATGTTGATATAAATTTCGTAAGTCCGATTGGTTTTTTTCCCAAAAGTTCCCGTAATAATAGTAAACAGGTAAACATTTACGGTTTTTGAGAATTTTTACTGCGAAATTCACCTATTTTCAAAATGGCTACCCTGGAGAAAATTTGAGCTGAAGGACCCAACTTTTTTTTTGATTAGGTGTTATACCAGACCCTAAACTTTTGTTATAAACCATAATCGTCATATTCAAAACGTTAATACTAAAAGTCTATGGGAAAACAATTGGTTGATTGGTCTCTTTAGGCTGGTACTTTTAGTGTCAAGGTTTCTGTGTCAAATAAAACCCCTAAGAAAATCATTTTAGTCGAAGGAGGCACAGCTTTCTCCAGGGACTCCACCAACCCACAGTTTTCTAGCACAGCTCCCAAAAATTCATAGGCAGATTGACTTTTGTCTTTTTCCTCAGCACCTCCAAAATCATCTAAATAATTTAGTACATAATCGCCTGAATGGTAACATATAAAGGATATCGCTGAGGTCATTCTCTGGCAAATGTTGGCCGCTGAGCTGAGACCCATTGACAGAACTGTGTCAAAGTAGATAGTATCTCTCCACATATAGCCCACCAGATGGATATCCCCGGGGTCAATGGGGAACTGTCTGTAAGCTCTTTTCAGATCCCTTTTGAAAAGGTGACACCCCTTACCTTTCTGTTTGATTAACTGAACCAAATCATCTACTCTGGGGTATGTCAAACTGATTGGCTTACCTAAATAAGTGTCCTTGGGTATATGTGAGTTTACAGAGTTACCTTTTGGTAGACTGAGGTCGAGGATAACTCTTCTCTCCATAGAGTCCTTTTTTGGGAACTGAGTTAAGGGGAGATAATTTAATAAATGTACTGAAGGAATTTTTTGTGAAAGGACCGAGCATGGCCGACATGTTTTGTTCCCTTTCTAAATATGCATCTATCTGTTTATGATAATCAGTCGCACCTTTATGGTTAACAGAAAATTCCTGTGACACAAACTGAAAATGTTCTATGTCCTCATTTTCCTGATCACTTACCGGATCCGTATTATAGGCCTCATCTTGAAAGCCTATAGGAAAACCAAACTCAAGAAGGTCACATAAATCCTGATCTTTATATTCAGTTAACATCTTGCGAAAATAACCAATATTAAGGGCTGAATTTGCAGGGTATTTACAACCCTCAAAATTACACTTGCCTGATTCGGTTATATACTGGTGTTGTTATGCAATACTTACTTGGTTATGAGCTTGAGGTCTATTAGATACCTGAGGATCTTTCATAAAATGGGGTAGAAACATATTAACCCCACAGCCCTGTGATTTAATCTGTGGGACCTTTGACATTGATTTTCTACCCCCCGGACCTAGTCAGATGCGATGGGGACACTCATGGGAGGATTTCTGATGAGACCTTTTAACTTTATCTTTTCTCCAACATGATGTACATATGTGCATGACATGACGCTTGGTGCCCATGACCTCCCCTTCATGGTCCCCCTTCTCTGTACATGTGTGACGTTTGCAGGGTCCGTATCAGTCACTACTGATGATCCATATTGTCTAACATATAATTAGTTTTACTCGAGTCCTCAGTGCAAAAATATACAGAAATATACAGCTGACCTGGCTGTGTTTATGTAATATACATCAAGTACCAAATATAACACAATGATTGCTCAGTTCCTCTGAGTAATCCTACAGTAGAAATACAAATACACCTAAACAGAGAGTTATTTATATTAACAGAACAGAATGATATTCTACATGAAATAATGAGTGCTCCCTGACCAAAATGAATCTTCCCTATCTGGGGTTTATTCCGGGCAATATCACATTATACAACTATGATTACTTTATATATGAGGGTAAGAGAGTTTCAACACTCATTGACCGAGTGAGCACTCACTTTGACTGAGTGCTCACTTTTACCGAGCGCTCACTTCACTGAGTACTCACTGCTACCGAGCACTCACTTCTACCGAGCACTCACTGAGTACTCACTTCTTACTGAGCACTCCCTAGCATATATTTAACGTTAGGCATGTACGTACAGTACAACACTCGGGGCTCTCAGACACTTTCTTATAAACCACGAGCAGACCCAAGGCTATTGATATTAATACACTTACAACGTATGTGATGTACCGATCACATAGACTAACTAGAGTCCCCACGGAGAAGGGAAGCCTTACTCAGGCACATCTGCCTCCGTACTCTACCGTAAGTTATTACATACACAATAAGTACTTTGATATAGGGAAGCCTTGTTCAGGCACGTCTATATCTTAACTAATACCTTTTTGTCCGGCCTTATCTCGTTCGTGTCAGACGAAGAAGTGAACAATATCTAGTTTCGACCGCCGCCTTTTATACTCTCGCGAAAGGGAAACTAGCGCCACCTATTATAAAATCAGGATCTTTAGAACGCTTCTAAACCTCCTAGGTGTATATTACTTACAAACGTCTACCTGACGTCGAGACTAATAAACAAAGTAGAAGACGGACAGTCCGGAACGACAGGTAACATAACACACAACAGTGGTTCACCACACTACCCACGCCTCCGAGCAACACGTGTCCCCACGTTCTAACACAAGTAAAGCTAAAACAATAACTAACACTCAAGGGTTTAATCAGGAAGTTACATGAAAATCGATTTAGGAAAAGCGATTGAGGTTCTCCTGCTCAAAGAACTCGAAAAACTCGACTATCTGGATGTCCCGTCCTCCCTCTGAATACCGGGTGGTCTTCGTTACAGTCCTTCGGCTAGCAGGCGGCTCTTGCTCTGTCTGAGTGGCAACATTAACGTAGGTGCATGTTTTCTTTGCACTAGGGGCAGTGCTTACCACTGGCATTGGAACCATGTTGATAGGATCCTTCGGATGGGGCTTGACTGAAGTTGCAGTTTCTGACTTCCTCTTTGGGGCTCGAACTGGTTCTGGTCGCGTTGGTCTTCTGATAGTACGCCCGACCAGAAGACTGTCTCCCTCATCTTCAGAAGACAAGCCATTACCCTCAGAAGATTCCGATATCTCCCCCAGGAGGTCACCAGGATCTTGCGCCTTCCAGCTCTCTACATCAGTTTGTACAGCGGGAGCTTGGGATGAAGTTGAAGGCCTGTCTTCCTCCAAACTCTGTTCCACAGCCTTGGGAGCACTCCTGTCGTTGTCAGTATGACGTTTACGGTGCCGATTCATATTAGCAGCACGGAAAGTTTTGTAGCTGCAATCAGGGCACGTGAGAGTCTTCCTTTCCATTGTCTCTAGGCCACACTCCAGGATATGCTTCCTCATGTCATCCATGTTGTTGGCACGGAAGGAACACATAGGGCACTGTTTGACGGGAGTTGTCTTGGTCTTAACCATTATGGGGATGTCTGCAATGACAAAGAGAGGTAGTTTACTAAACAGTAGTGACCATTCTAGTAGCATGAAGTATAATCAGAATGCCATTGAGGTTTACGTCGCGTACGCCTTGGGTTTGCTCCATTAGGTTCACACTCATTCTCACTACTGAATTTCTCACCTAATTCCTCAAGCAACAAGTTTTTCTCAGTTTTCTCTACACTCTCATTCTGACTTTGCTCAAAACACGTTTCATCCACCTGAACTTGCACATCTTTTCGTCCGAATGCTTCCGCTCTACTTTCACCACGCAATACTTGAGGGTGTCTCGGTCTCATGCGGTCAGCATGGATCACTTGAGTCTTTCCCCTATAACCACATGGAACCCTATAGGTCACCTCTGTCAATCTAGTGAGTATCTTAAAAGGTCCCCGCCATCGGCTTGCTAACTTGTGGGTGGTCCCAGCCGGAATATTTGGGAAGAAGACATAGACAGAATCACCTGGCTCAAACTTGGTCCAAGACAACTTCTGGTCATGATAACGCTTTTGTCGGAGCATCGCACCTTTTGAGTGTTTCCTAACCAGTTCGTGTGCATTTTCCATCTTCTCCTTTAACTGCCAAGCCCATCGGTTTTGAGGAATGGTCTTGATATTCCTTGGCATTTCATACTGAATGTCTAGGGGAGTACTCGTTTCCCTTCCTAGCATCATAGCATTAGGCGAATTCCCAGTGGTCTCGTGTTCTGTAGAGCGGTACGCCATCATTACATATGGCAAGTGTTCGTCCCAATCAGTCTGATGGTTATTTACAAAGGCACTCAGCATGGTCACAAGCGTCTTGTTGAACCGTTCTACCATTCCATCTGATTTGGGATGATAGGGAGTGGTATGTGTTTTGTTGATTTGTAGTAATAAGCACATCTCCCGAAAGAGAGAACTTTCAAATTGGGATCCCTGATCGGAATGGAGGCTGTAAGGTACACCAAACCTAGCTATCACCTCCTCTACGAGAATCTTGGCCACAGTCTGTGCTTCCATGTTTGGCATGGCAAAACTCTCGGTCCACTTGGTATAGTAGTCCGAAACTACCAATATGTGTCGGTTACCCTGCTGTGTACTTGGGAGTTCACAGAGAATATCTATGGCTATCCTCTCCATGGGAAAACCCGACTCAACCATCTGCATAGGGGCTCGCTTGGTTTTACTTGAACTCTTTCGTTTGCTACACTGAGGACATCCGATCACATATTGTTTCACATCGTTTTGAATTCCTGGCCAATAGAAACTTTGTCGAATTTTGGCCAAAGTCTTCTTTATACCCAAGTGTCCAGAACTCCGATTGTCATGACTGTGGGTCAACACTGTTCGTCTTTCTGCTGCAGGAACAATTGCTTGTAGACTTGTTGCTGAATTGGGGGTTTTCCGATACAACATGTCACCATGTATCACCAGGGATTCAAATTGGGCCCATAATGTTTTCACGATTATGCTCCGGTCACCAATTTCCTTGTATGGCGGTTTCTCTCCTTCCCTCACCCATTTAAACACTACTGCAATATCAGCATCATCTTCCTGCTTTTGTTGAAGTATTGACGACTCAAATTTTGACTTTTGGTCTTCCGAGTCCTCTTTCGTTTTGGGGCGGCATGCCATGGCAGTATTTTCAGTCTCCGTCTCGGTATGTTTCTCCCACATGGGATCGAACCCACATTGTCGGCATGGTATCCGACTTAAGGCATCCGCATTGCGATGCTGACTTCCTGGTCTGTGTTTGATGTCCATGTTATAGGAACTCAAAACCTGTAGCCATCTGGCCATTTGACCCTCTGGCGCCTTAAAGTTCAGTAGCCAGCGTAGAGAACTGTGATCCGTTCTCACCGTAAACCTCCTCCCATACAGGTAGTGTTTAAAATGTTTCACAAAGTGCACAACTGCTAACAACTCTTTTCTTGTTACACAGTAACTCCTTTCAGATTTCGTCAGCATCCGGCCTGCATATGCGATAGGTCTCTCATTCCCATCAATGTTTTGAGAAAGAACTGCACCAATAGCTTTGTCACTTGCATCAGTGTCCAGAATAAACGGTTGTGTGAAATCTGGATGGGCCAGTATAGGGGCATTGATTAGCTGATGCTTTAGTGTGGTGAATGCCTCCTGGCAGGCATTGGTCCACTCAAAAGTTCTGTCTTTCTCAGTCAGTCGGTGCAGACAGCTAGCAATCTGTGAAAAGTTTCTTACAAACCTCCTGTAATATCCACAGAATCCAAGAAATGATCTCACCTCTTTAATGTTCTTCGGCACAGGCCACTGTTCAACAACTTTCACTTTTTCATTATCAGTAGCAATTCCTTCCTCTGATATCACATGTCCGAGATAGATCACCTCTTTTCCAAACAGTTGGCATTTCTTGGTTTTGAGTTTCAATCCTGCAGTAAGGAGTCTCTCAAACACAGTTTGCAGATTTTGTAACATGTCCTCAAAATCCTTCCCAACCACGATCACATCATCTAAATAAATGAGACAAATTTGCCACTGAAGTCCGGCTAACACAGTCTCCATAAGCCGCTCAAATGTGGCTGGAGCAGAAGTCAACCCAAAAGGCATCACCTGGAATTCATATAATCCAGTCCTAGTTGAAAAGGCAGTTTTAGGACGGTCCTCCCTCTCTAGTTCAACTTGCCAGTACCCTGCATTCAGGTCGAGTGTAGAAAACCAAGTACACCCCGACAAGTGGTCCAATGCCTCATCAATGCGTGGCAATGGATAGGCATCATGAATGCTCACAGCATTGAGACGCCTATAGTCAACACAGAATCGGAGACTACCATCTTTCTTTTGTACTAAAACAATACCCGATGACCAGGGGCTGGTAGACTTCTGAATTACTCCACGGTCCAGCATATCATTGACTTGTCTATCCACCTCAGGGCTCAAATGTGCTGGCACTCTCCTAAGTGGTTGTTTGATGGGTCGGGCATCACCAGTTTCTATTTTGTGTTTCACCACTGTTGTTCGTCCAAGATCACTGTCAGTGGCTGCGAACAGATTCTTGTATGCCAATAACAAAGATTTGACTTTATTGCTCTGTTCCGGAGTCAGGTGTTCTTGTGACCTCTGTAGTAGTTGGTGTAAATCCTCTCTGAGCTCTCCAGAGGGTGCACAACTAGACGAGGATGTTGTCTCAATGACACTTGTTACAGGACTAGCACGAGCAATATTTGTACCTGGGTAGACCGTTTGCGGATCTTCCTGAAGATTCATGAGTCTCACAGGAACTGTAGTCTCATAACAAACCAATGATCGGGCAACGAGAGCCTTGTCATTTTTCAGGAAGGAGTCAGCTCCTTCAATAAGAAGTGACTCGCTCTTCATCTGTTCCCCTGATGGAGAACGTATTTCCCCAGCAATAACCATCTCACTCTTACCAGGAATGGTTATCTTTTCGGAGGCAACAACTCGAAAGCATCCAAGTGTACCCTCGTACTTAGTGTCCACTGGCACGTCGTCCAACACTAAAGATCCTCGCTTTAAATCAATCAAGCCATTTCTTGATTTCAAGAAGTCAAGACCAAGAATTCCTTCTGTGCTTATTTTAGCTACCACAGCCTCAAAGTACACGTCCCGGCAACCTTCTGGCTTAATCATAAATCCTCCCTGACCAAGGACTTTCAACTCACTGCCATTAGCGGCCATGATATCATTTTTAACCTCTTTCAATTTGGGTCTTCTCTCCTCTGGAATTTTCTCATATGACTCCTGTGACAAAATGGTCACTGTGGCTCCAGTATCAACCAAAAGTTTCACTTTTGTATGCTGTACCTCAGCATTGATGTATAGTCCAGCCTCTTGAGCAGCCGAGGAAATTCCAATCCCAGCGGATGGTTTACAACTTCGCTTTCTCGTCCTTGTCCTTACCGGATTAGCTACTCCAGTTGATGCTTTCTTTGACTCTTTCTTAAGCTGAGGGCAGTCTCGGCGTAAATGTCCTATTTCTTGACACTTATAACAACGTCGATCAGTGCTATTCTTTGCATCCTGTCTTTGCTGAGCAGGTCGGTTCTGCTTTTTCCTTACAGCTTGGAGCTGACTAATATCAGTTTGCATCTTCTCCAACTTTTGCTGGATACTACTCCACACAGATTCCATCGCAGATTTCTCAGATTCTGCTGAATGCGTCGATTCAGTACTCTCAGTACTTGCTGTTCTGAGATATGAGCGACCTTCATTTCCATGTTTTTCTGCTTTCTTGTAAGCTTCCAGCTCCACTGCAAGATGAATCGCATCCGTCAGATTATCAGGTCTGGCTTGTTTTATACGAATTCGCATATCTGAGTCAGCTAAGGATTCTAGAAACTGTTGTTTGGCCAATGTTTCTCTCACCCCAACTTCAACAGTGGGATAAGTCAAGTTGACTAATCTTCGAATAGCTTGACCAAGTTCTGGAAGTGTCTCATTGGCTCGCTGCCTCCTCTCCAGCAACTGTACTCGATAAAGCTCCGTTTGATTGGGTGGGGCAAACCGTTGTTCAAGAGCTGTTATCAGTGAGAAATAATGCTCCTGTTTCCTGGCAGGCAAATCCCCAAGTATACCTTGAGCTTGTCCCCTCAAACTCACAGCTAGGTACAGACCCATCTCCTGCTCTGTCCATCTATTGATTCGAGCGCATGCCTCAAAATGAGACAGATAATCTCTCCAAGGTGTGGTGCCATCATAAGTAGATGCTTTAACAGACACAAATTTTGTTTTGTGTTTTCTTACTGGAGATTGATCCTCGTAATCACTATCATCCATATCCAACATTGCCCTTGGATTCATTCTCTTCACCCGAGCAGAGTCATAGCTTGATATATATTCCTTCTCCTTTAATCGAGCTGACCTCCTCTGATTGCTGTCACGACAGGTAATATTGTCCTCCTTATTCCCTTCATTAAAATGAGAGGAATATGTGCTCTCAGAGAACCTTACTTTAGGACTGCTCTCTGTTTTACTTCGGACACCATGATTCCCTTTATATGTCGATGAATCCTTCAGTCCATGTCTACTCGAAGTCTCTCGCAGGCTCTGATTTTCAATATCAAGCCGGCGTAACTGCTCCTGCATTTGTTCAATCTCCTTATCTATCTCATCTGGAGATGAAAGATCTTCGTGATTGTCCATCATACTGCTATAGAGCACAGACAAGTCCCTCTTTTCTGCACGAGTTTTATCAGCTGCATGCATAGACATAAATCCAGAGTCTCTATAATGACTGCTCCCTTTTGACATAGGCTGTTTTGGTGTTGAATGATAACTTTGGTCACTTCGCTCACCAAACCGCTTTTCAGAGTCCATCAAATCAATGCGAGGAGTTCCATTGGCCATTTTCATCAATACAAAAATAACAGTTTAATTCTGATATCAAATTTTATTTAAACCTGAGTATTCGAGCACACCAAAAATATAGACAACAGGATCCCACCGCTGCCACCAAATTATGTGACGTTTACAGGGTCCGTATCAGTCACTACTGATGATCCATATTGTCTAACATATAATTAGTTTTACTCGAGTCCTCAGTGCAAAAATATACAGAAATATACAGCTGACCTGGCTGTGTTTATGTAATATACATCAAGTACCAACTAGCTATACAGTTGAAATATAACACAATGATTGCTCAGTTCCTCTGAGTAATCCTACAGTAGAAATACAAATACACCTAAACAGAGAGTTATTTATATTAACAGAACAGAATGATATTCTACATGAAATAATGAGTGCTCCCTGACCAAAATGAATCTTCCCTATCTGGGGTTTATTCCGGGCAATATCACATTATACAACTATGATTACTTTATATATGAGGGTAAGAGAGTTTCAACACTCATTGACCGAGTGAGCACTCACTTTGACTGAGTGCTCACTTTTACCGAGCGCTCACTTCACTGAGTACTCACTGCTACCGAGCACTCACTTCTACCGAGCACTCACTGAGTACTCACTTCTTACTGAGCACTCCCTAGCATATATTTAACGTTAGGCATGTACGTACAGTACAACACTCGGGGCTCTCAGACACTTTCTTATAAACCACGAGCAGACCCAAGGCTATTGATATTAATACACTTACAACGTATGTGATGTACCGATCACATAGACTAACTAGAGTCCCCACGGAGAAGGGAAGCCTTACTCAGGCACATCTGCCTCCGTACTCTACCGTAAGTTATTACATACACAATAAGTACTTTGATATAGGGAAGCCTTGTTCAGGCACGTCTATATCTTAACTAATACCTTTTTGTCCGGCCTTATCTCGTTCGTGTCAGACGAAGAAGTGAACAATATCTAGTTTCGACCGCCGCCTTTTATACTCTCGCGAAAGGGAAACTAGCGCCACCTATTATAAAATCAGGATCTTTAGAACGCTTCTAAACCTCCTAGGTGTATATTACTTACAAACGTCTACCTGACGTCGAGACTAATAAACAAAGTAGAAGACGGACAGTCCGGAACGACAGGTAACATAACACACAACAGTGGTTCACCACACATGTGTTTCTTTGAAATGATGCACAGTACCATACCATATCTGAGCATGCTGGAACTGTCCAACTCTTTGAGTGAATTTTTCTGTAATGGATTCGAGTCGAACCCACCCGAAAAACAGCTGATGTCTGACAACAATGTCACTGCCAACAATGTGCCGAATACTCTCAATAATGTAGTTTGCATATCATCCGTTAGAGTTCTGCTCACAATGAATTAATTCAATCAATTAATATACTCTATCCCTGGTAATCAAAGTAACATTCATGTTAACGTTCATGGCTGAACATTCTACTATGTTTGAATAACAGTTTTTTTCAAAGATGAAATGTAGTGTCATGTATGTATTTTACCAGTCTGTAATTGTCGCTATTGTCCATACTGTAGGTCAATTAGTATAACGGAAGTCACTCACATGTTTGTATACTATATCAATACTGTCCTACTATGCTAAGCGTTTGTATGACCATGAGCGACGTATAATAAAGTGACTTGTACCAGGAATACGGTGTGGTGTTATGACATGGTGTCAGAATCCAAGAACATCGTCGCCCAGATACCAGCAAATGCATATCAAATAGCCAAGAATTGTCCTTAAAAATGACTTTAACATGGCTATGTTTAATTTGGCTGGCGAAGTCCCAAAGATGGACTGAAATTCCGAAGACTTGGAAACGGAATGGAAAACATTCAAGCAACACGTGGAGTTCATGTTGACTGGACCTCTAAAACGTAAAAGCTTGAAAAATGTAGTTACCTGATGATATGGGTTGGAGAGAAAGGTCGAAGTATCTATTCAACGTGGAACCTATCAGATGATGATGCAAAAAAGTTAACCTCGTACTACACAAACTTTGAGGCATATGTAAAGCCCAGGTCAAACGTAATATATAACAGATATAAATTTCAAACAAGAATGCAAGGCAATGACGAGCCCTTTGAACAATTTATGACAGATATACAGATTAAAGTGAAAGACTGTCAATATACCAATGAAATGCGAGAAGAAATGGTGAGAGATAGAATTGTGATAGGAATCAGAAACCCCAAAATTCGCGAGAAATTGATCAACATAGGATCTGATTTGACATTACCCAAGGCTATAATACCAAGTATCACACAATCAAGCTAAAACTATGTCGTGTGTTAGCTTTACAACTGAAGTCAACGCCATACAAGGAAAGAACTTTGGAAGTAAACAAAATAAAAGAGGCAATACAACACATGTTCAGCCCTCGCGTAAAAACACTCGCACACCTTCAGAGCAAGTGTCAAATTGTTCAACATGTGCCACTAACTCTAGAAAAAATCCAAAGGAGCCATTATTAATGATGGAAAATCCGAACAGGCCATGGTCTGTTATTTCCGCTGACAAATTTGAATTTCAAGGACATAACTATTTGGTCACGATTGACCATTATTCAAAGTGGCCGGAGTTGTCCAAATTAGACAATATGAGTAGTAAGAACACTATGTTATATCTCAAAAGCCAAATGTCGAGATATGGCATCCCTGACAAGCTCATTACAGACAACGGTCCACAGTTTGCTAATGAGGAGTTCAAGAAATTCTCAAAGACATATGGATTCGAACATACAACATCAAGTCCCAGATATCCGCAGGCGAACGGACAAGCTGAAAGAACTGTGCAGACAGTGAAAAACATATTAAAGAAATCTGAGGATCCATATAAAGGCTTGTTAGCTAAAAGAAATAGTCATTGAAGATCTAGGACTTTCACCAGCTCAAATGTTTTTTGGTCGAAGATTAAAAACAGATATACCAACAACAGCTCCCCTGTTATCATCTGATAAAATTCCAACATCTGATATCAAGATGAGACTGAAAATCAGAAAGGAAATTAAAAGCCAAAATGTACTATGATCAGCATGCAGGTAAAGAATTACCTCCCTTGGACAACGGTGAAACTGTCATGTTTCAGAAGAATGAAAAATGGATACCGGCCAAAGTTGTTGCGAAACATTCAAATCCAAGATCTTACATTGTCGAAACTAGAAAAGGAAAAAATACAGGAGGAACGGAAAGGATATCAAACCAACACGTGCGTCGTTTCCTGAAAACAATGAAACCGTGTCGCGATCGGTCAACATACCTGTAGATAGAGTTCCCAGGAAGGAAAAGTCTAAAGATTATGTAAAAGAACCAATAGCAACAAGATGTGGCCGCAGTGTAAAATTACCAAAGAAATTCCAGTAAAAAATTCTGTGAAAATAGTAAAATTATATGAAAAGAGAAAATGCACACAGGAAAGAAATGAAAGAAAATCAGTGAACTGTGCATTTGAAGTGTTGTGAGAATTATGT
The DNA here is from genome assembly GCF_902652985.1 of Pecten maximus. Lineage (NCBI taxonomy): Eukaryota > Metazoa > Mollusca > Bivalvia > Pectinida > Pectinidae > Pecten > Pecten maximus. Next base: position 29,873,449 of record NC_047033.1, read on the forward strand.
GTCGCATTATATTCTTTAAATTGTGCAAAATATGCATAAATGTGTTATTCGCAGTTTTATTAATTTGTATTTGCTTAAAAGATTGTGTCGCTGAAGAATTACTTAAAAAAAAAAAAAAATCATATCCGCTCGATTGCCATTCTTCAATTCCATTCATGAAAGAGGGAGAGAGGATCAGACTTGACTATAATAACTGAAAACAATAATCCAGATGAACATTATTTGGATTCATTTATCATGTGTTAAGAATTCATAATAATAATTGGTCATTTATGAACTGCTGATAATTGGACAGTTATACAACACCTACAAATGTATATGTTATTGGTATGCATATATATATAAATTAACATCTTGAATATAACGGACAACAATTAAGAAGTTCAATTTTGAAATGATTTAATAGTTCAATTTAATGCATGTCATAACATATAAAGATCAACTGTATTTGAGTTGAATTGACATTTATATTATAATAATAATGTTGATCTTGTACATTCGGCTATGTTACATGTTATGGTAATATACTTAATATCAAATGTAAAAAAGGGAGGATGTCATGTATGTATTTTACCAGTCGGTAATTGTCGCTATTGTCCATACTGTAGGTCAATTAGTATAACGGAAGTCACTCACATGTTTGTATACTATAGCAATACTGTCCTACTATGCTAAGCGTTTGTATGACCATGAGCGACGTATAATAAAGTGACTTTTAATGTACCAGGAATACGGTGTGGTGTTATGACATGTAGAGTGTCAGCAATAACACTGACGAAGTGGAAACTTGAATCCTCCTTTTTTGAAACAACTGAACGGATCCTGTCTGTTCAGGGACAAATAAAAAACTAACTAATCAAGGTGTATGATAGTGAATAACCCCTACAGTAAGGAGAGATCACAGGAGAAATTGACCAATGAAATTGATATTCAATTTGACCTGGTCAGTTGCAACTACTGGTCACAACCCACGGGACATGAATATATATTGTTCAGGGTATAATTAACCATTATGGAACATAATGTAAAAATATCACTGTTCAAGTCTTATAAACCCGATTGCGGTCGGACACACAAACAAACAACAGAATTATGTAAAAACAAATTTTAAGCAGAGATCTATGTTTAAATCATTTTAAGTCATTTTTATGTATCTGCTAATTCAATCAGGAAAAAATATTAATTAACAAACCGGGTATATCTGAAATATATATGTATGTATGTACTACATTTGCTTACAACCCGGAAGCATATTTGAGGCTTGTATGACATTAAGTTGAGTTAAGATACATTGTGTATCACTGTGCAACCAGAAGGAAGTCTTGTACCGCCACAAGATCATCACAAAACCTAAAATACATCACAGTAGTCACTTTACGAATTTTGATGTCAACCAGTGATTCAGTGATTTAGATATCACCTCAGGAATAATTTGACTTGTGTAAGAGTTACTTCCCTTACAGGTATATAGACAAGGCACTAGTCATTTGCCTTAATTGAACAAGCTTCATTAAAAATTCCGATTTTTGTTGTGGTGCTGTTTTGTACAAGAGATACATGTACACTCTATAATATTTATAACGTTTATCATTTCAGAGGTTACTACGAGACGTCTGCGTCCAAAGGTGAAGGAATTGACTCCTTGTTCCACAATATGTTGTGCTCAATAATTGAGAGAAAGAAACTTTATAAAAAGTCGGCGTCACTATGACAACATAGTGTTGTGACAATGTGTGAATATTTCTTTGTGTAATTGAAAAATAACTTCAGCAGCCATTGTCTGTCAATTGACAGTGTGTTTGAGATTTGTTTTTGTTTATGTTGACAGACAGTGAAATGTTTATTTTATCATCCGTATAATAATGTATGTGTTGTATTACTAGGTATGTGTTTATATTTAATTAAACATCATTACTCAATTTTAACATATTGCACTCATTAATGTTTTCAATAAATTTGCATTTGGTTCAGAAAAACTAGCTGAATTCAGATCATTTAGTTGTCAAGTTTGATATATTTTCAATGACATCAGTTTTCTGGCAAAATCAAACACTGGGCCCGTCGGTTCTTCTGAAATTACATTTATTTCTTTTCGGGAAGTTGAAAGCAATATAAAGGGGTATCTGTTATCTTCAGTGGGCTGTTGAGACTCGGTCATAATCACTGACCCAGGCTGTTGTCTAATCAAGCTCAAATCTCATATTTAATGGTCCCTTTTTAATACATGTAACATAAATTTGTGGAAATAGTGCACTATATGCTTTTCAGATCTAAAGGTCAAAGGTCCAGGTTAGTTTGTACATGTACCTGTCCATATCACTCGACTGTATATACCATCATCGGTACTAAAGCTCGCCTTGCATTGTATATCACTATACCTCACACCAGCATTGGGGGATAGGGGCACGATAGCTCAGTCAAAACACTTTACCCTATATGCTCTAGATGGCAGGCGACTGGCCTTCTGAATGTTGTTCAGTGAGGTAGTCACCAACTACTACAAGGAAACTCTGCCTCAAAATGACCCTGGCTGTTCACAGGGTTATAAACCCAGCACCAGCCAACAAATCATTTGGGGATAAGTTCACCAACTGGTAGTGTAAATGAGGTTCTGTATTATAGTAAGCATTGAAATCATCATTATTATGAAACATGTTTGACTCCAGGAATTAATAGACTTGACATAAAAAGCCCAAATTGTTTGAGGGGGGGATTCCCAAAAGTTATTCATTTTGTCTGCAAGAAATAATAGTTAACCCCCTCAGCAAAATATTAGAACCCTAGTACACTCATAAAGGGGTTTACTGATGCCTTCAACACTTGCACCAAAAACTTGTGGTTACATATCAATGCCACATTATCATCAAGAAGTTATTTACCCTTATCGTTGGGTTTGACATTTCACAAGAAGGCAAGCTCTACACATTCTGCAACTATGATGAGCCAGCTGTTTACATCCATCTCCATATTTGATGGACAGAACAATACTCACAGCTTTGAAATTCCCAAAAGTTATTCATTTTGTCTGCAAGAAATAATAGTTAACCCCCTCAGCAAAATATTAGAACCCTAGTACACTCATAAACTGATGCCTTCAACACTTGCACCAAAAACTTGTGGTTACATATCAATGCCACATTATCATCAAGAAGTTATTTACCCTTATCGTTGGGTTTGACATTTCACAAGAAGGCAAGCTCTACACATTCTGCAACTATGATGAGCCAGCTGTTTACATCCATCTCCATATTTGATGGACAGAACAATACTCACAGCTTTGCTTTGTTTGACCTTGACATTCCCCACTAACATCCGCCTGTGTGCTTGTCAGGGATCCACTTTTTATTTGACCTTTTGACCCAAATGACATTGAACTTTGATCCAGTGACCTTGGTTTTTGGTCAGTTGACTATATTGGTTTAATTCCGACCAACTTTGCTTCAAAATGTTATGACAAAAGGTTTATAAGCGAAAAGATACAAATTTGACATTGACACAGTGACCTTGACTGTGGTCAGGTGAGTCTTTGTTTAATTTCAACCAATTTGCAGTAAGTATAACAAAATGTTGACCAGTAAAAAGATTCTAAATTTGACCTTGAGTTTGACCCAGTGACCTGTGGTCAGCTAACTCCTCATTCTGACCTAATGACATTAACTTTTTGACCTCTTCGGACAGTTGAGCTAAAACAATGGGAAAAGTTTGGACGACAGATCAATCACCTTGACATAAGCTCACTGGGAATTTGTGACCTACAAGATAAAAATCAATTCAGATTTTCAGATTAAATTGTTTATTTGACATCTCGAATATCAAATGAATAAAAAGTTACACAATGTCAAAATAGGTATACATATCAACATTCTGTTTAACATCAATTATTGGAATTTTTTCCCATAATGTTTCTGAACATTACAACACAATGTTTGTGGAAATCTGAAACATGAACAAATGAAACCTACATGTGAAGTGAGAGAAAGATTTCTCCAGTACTTTTCAAGAAATAGCAAAAACAAATTTCAATTATTACAATCCAAGATGGTTGCTTATCGGCCATTTTGTTTTTATGATCAAAAATCTATATTGGATTTGCACAACTAGGAACCGAGGCAAACCTACTAATGAAGTTTGAATAATATTCCTCATGTACCTTTCAAAACATAGCAATAAAAACCGTCAATTATCAAAATCCCTGATGGCTACCTGTGGGCAATTTTGTTTTCTGATCAAAAGTCTAAATTAAATTAGCACAACTTGGGACCAAGGGAACCAAGTTTTCACCTCCACTGACCAACCCGTCCTTTAAAACCAGTGAACAATCCTCCAGTGCTTTTCAAGGAATGGTGATAACAAGGATGAGTTTAATTTATGGACAGAAGACAGACAGATATACATTGTATGTAAGAAGAACTCTTTGTGAATCACACATCTTAATATTAAACTAGAACTGTCGTCCAGAAGGCCAACTCATACCCCCACTCCTGCAACCCCCATCGTTACTATGTGTTCATCTATAAAATAAACGAGATATACAGTTAAATCTCACTTAGTCGTATTCAGTTTTCTTGGTTATCCTAATTCTTTTTTTATCTATATTATGAATAAGTTGTTGTACATGACATTATGAAATGATTTCACATGAGAAAATCTTTTCAATTGATCAATTTATAACGAAGAAAAAATCAAAAAGGTTATGAGAAAGGTAAGGTGTGAATGGGATTTATTAAAAAAATTACGAGGTGATATAGATTACGCACATCTACAACGTATAAGGATTATTGTCATGAAGTTTTGTTGAAATCAGATAAGTAGTTTAGGAGGAGTAGCCGGTACATCGTTGCGTCAAACTCGCCCTAAAAAACTAAGTTTTGTGCCCTGGTTACTATGGCAACCAAAAAATTACGATGTTATATAGATTACGCACATCTGCAATGTATAAGGGTTATTGCCATGAAGTTTCGTTGAAATCAGATAAGTAGTTTAGGAGGAGTAGCTGGTACATCGTTGCATCTACAAACTTGCCCCAAAAAACTAAGTTTTGTGCCCTGGTTACCATGGTAACCAAAAAATTACGAGGTGATATAGATTACGCACATCTACAATGTATAAGGATTATTGTCATGAAGTTTTGTTGAAATTGGATCAGTCAGTAGTTTAGGAGGAGTAGCCAGTACATCGTTGTGTCTACAGACAGACGGACAACCTGATTCCAGTAAACCCCCCTAACTTCGTTGCGGGGTATAATTGCAACTGTCAGTCATTTTGTTTTCTGGACCACATTCAAAACAAATCTAGAACACTGAAAGGTCAAAGCAAGGGCAATTGGATTCCTTTGACCTACTTTGCTTCATAATCTCACCAGTAAATTATACAATATGTGACCTTAGTCTCTGACCTTTGACCTTGATTTATTTTACATCAGTGTGAATTCAGACTCAAAACTCTGGACATATCTAGGGAAAGAGGGAAACCTACATGTGAAGTTTGAGAAATATCCCTCTGTAGGGCTTTTCAAGAAATAGCGACAACAAAAATCAAGTGTCAAGATCCAAGATATCCAAGCGTTGGCCATTTTATTTCTCCGATCAGACTTGATATAAAACTGGCACGACAAATGACAAAGGGGAACCTATACATGTATGTGAAAAATATCCTGCAGAACTATCAAAGAAATAGCAATCATAACTTTCAATTTTCAAAATCCAAGTTGGCGGTCTTTCTCCCATCAGACTCAAAATCATAATGCAAAACTGTGGACTAAGGGGACCTACACTACCTATGGAGAAAAAATCATTCCAGCACTTTCGTAGAAATAAGCGATAACAAAGTTTAATTGTCAAAATCCAAAATGGCAACCTGGTGGCCATTTTTTATTTTGAGGCAGAGGCAAAATCAAATATATGGACACACCTGGAGACCAATGGGAACTCACATATGAAGTTTGAGAAAAATCCTTCCGGAACATCTCAAGAATAGTAATCCCAAGATTGGCTAATAACAATATCCAATGAAATTAATTTCAACACAAGAGCACCAGGTAATTCAGCATTCATCCAAGTACATTGTGTATTCAAGTATTACGCATTGTGACAATATACATCAATTCTGCTCAATTATCGCAGGGGCATGAAATAACATTTGTAACATACGAGCTAAAGTGAAGTACAACATCAATAAGACTTTAACATGGTAAATCATATGTACAGTTTAAAACTTTGAGACAAGTTACATCAAATCTCATTTAAAACAAAAACAAAACACTTTTTTCACACATGACTCAGAATAAATAAACTCAAAGATAAACTACGCAAGTGACATATACAAAAATATTACAATGGTAAATAAACTAAATAACAGCTAATTATTGAGTCTAAGATTGTGTACAATGTATTCCAGAGAGATCTTAGCACCCACCATTGTATGATGTTTACAGAGTCAACGTCAGTATGTTAAGATTTTTTAAAAAATAAAATGGGTTAAACATGAAAAGCCTCCATGAATTGTTAAGGGAAACTTGTCGGCATTTTATTAACAAACCTGGTGTTTCTGTTAAATCATCAGGGGATGTAACTCATCATCACCGCAGGGTGTGTTCAGGTTCTATTTTTAGATTTTAATTACCGACTTTACTTACTTAACTTATGAATTGTTGACGTAACTGATTTGATGGAAATTAAATGAAGATAAATTGAGATTATAAAGCTTGGCTTGATAAAGTTTTATATCTATACACAAACAAATAGAGGCTTTAAATTAAGGAATATCACTCGCATACTTATCAAGAAATAATGACAAGAATCTTCAATGTAAAAATCAAAGATGGCTGCAAATCGGCCATTTTGTTTCCTGATCAGCCTCAAAATTGAACACACACAACTAGCTAGGGAGAGGAACTTTCCTATCAATTCAATTAAATAACAAGAGGCCCATGGGCCCTTACGGACACCTGAGTTTTGAGGTATTTCTGTCAATTTGATCCTTTTTGACCCCGCCCATCGGCCCCTTGGGGTCAGTCGGGTCAACATGTGCATGCCATCAAATTGGCATCCAATGCTGATAAAGTTAACCAAAATACCTATATAAACTACAGTAAAGTTTATCCCTTCCCCAGGGGCAAACGTGAGACCCCAGGGTCATGAAATTCACAATTTTGGTAAAGCACCTCAAGACCTTTCCATCTATAACTGTTATAACTTGTGTTCAATTCCTTTAAATATTTCAAATAAAATGTTTAAATTAAGATTGCATTGGTACAATCACACAACTTTTGTATCATTATGAATTTCCAAAAAAACTTATCTTTCAGAACTTAAACACATTATACATGAATTTAAAACATTTCAATGGAAGACAAAAAATGCAAATAAGCCAGTATTATGTATCAATATTGATATCGTTAAATATTTCATAATGTACAATGCTTTCTAAACATAGCATGTACATTATCATTATTATGTATGTTACATATAGACACCCATACAAACAAAAATAAAATACTACAAATGTACAATGCTTTCTGACATAGCATGTATGTTATATATATGGACACCCATACAAACAAAAATAAAATACCACAAATGCCTCAGAACCAAACCTCAGGATTTGTTTTCTTATTTTAGAATAATTTTGAGATAGCAGACACGATTGTTCTTTTATGAAAACCAGACACATGTTCCTTTTGCATCACTGATATATCAATACAAATAGTTGTTGTTACAATTTTAGGATTGAAAATAATACATAATAAATATTTCTAACAACGTTAACTAACGTTAACATATTGTCTACATATTAATTTGCAAAAAAAAATAAAAAATGAAAGAAGAGTTAAATACCTGAAAACAACATGATGATGATTAATTTGATGATGTCTTAAGTAGGGTGACCTGTTATAATATTTACAGTCTTGTAAAAAATTCTAATGTGGTTGGTCACAAAAAAAATTTTTGGACTAAAAACAATTTCTATTTCTTCATCAGTTATTGAGTTAATATTTACATTATTATATGACCTGGAATACAGGTAACGGCCCAAGTGGTTCTCTAGATCCCTACCGTGCCCTCCAGTCTGTGTTCGGCCCTACCGTCTGTTTTTGGCCCTACCATACCCTCCAGTCTGTGTTGCACCGTACCCTCCAGTCTGTGTTGGACCCTACCGTACCCTCCAGTCTGTATTGGGCCCTACCGTACCCTCAGGTCTGTGTATTGGGCCCTACCGTACCCTCCAGTCTGTATTGGGCCCTACCGTGCCCTCCAATCTGTATTGGGCCCTACTGTAACCTCCAGTCTGTGTTGGGCCCTACCGTGCCCTCCAATCTGTATTGGGCCCTACTGTACCCATCCAGTCTGTGTTGGGCCCTACCGTGCCCTCCAATCTGTATTGGGCCCTACCGTACCCTCCAGTCTGTATTGGGCCCTACCGTACCCTCCAGTCTGTATTGGGCTCTACCGTACCCTCCAGTTTGTGTTGGGCCCTACCGTGCCCTCCAGTATGTGTTGGACCCAACCATACCCTTCAGTCTGTGTTGGGCCCTACCGTGCCCTCCAATATATATTGGGCCCTACTGTACCCTCCAGTCTGTGTTGGGCCCTACCGTACCCTCGAGTCTGTATTGGGCCCTACCTTACCCTCCAGTCTTTGTTGGGCCCTACCATGCCCTCCAATCTGTATTGGGCCCTACTGTACCCTCCAGTCTTATTGGGCCCTACCATGCCCTCAAGTCTGTGTTGGGCCCTACCTTACCCTCCACTCTGTGTTGGGCCCTACCGTGCCCCCCAGTCTGTGTTGGGTCATACCGTACCCTCCAGTCTGTGTTGGGCCCTTCCTTACCCTCCAGTCTGTGTTGGGCCCTACCAGGCGGTTATTAGTATCACCACCTTCCTTTTACTCGGACCTACCTGAGGACACCCCCCCCCCCCCCCATCGCCGAAGAAAACTTATACAACTGGCAACTGTTGTTTGTTTTTGTGAACGATGATGTAAATAAACTTTTTTTTTTCAACTTTGCATGTCTTTGTTTAAATCTGCACCATGTTATACAAGTTAATACACAGAAGGTAAAGAAGTTAGTGTGAATATTTCTAAGAACTTTTTATTTACAAATAATCTTGACAACATGGTCCTACAAAACGTTTCCTCAGTGTTCTGTTCATTCCTTTTTACATACTCATCATGTTACACAAGTTACTGAACAGAAGTATAAACATTCATTTCTTTTATTTAGTAAACACTGTGACAAGATGGTCATATAATGGGTGATCTAACTCCCACCACTCTGTCCGTTCCTTTGCCAGGTCTAAAACAGATTTACCGTCATTAGTAAGTATGGTCGTGATGTCATATTTACCTCCGGTTGTCTCTATGTACTGTTTTACGAGACGTTCACACTTAGTGAACATGCCTACATCTGTTGTCCACCTGGCTATATAATGTAGACAATTATACCCACGGTTGTCTACAGCTGTAGTTAGTGCTGGATACAACTGACACAGCTCTAAACTAAGCTCCCTGTGTCCCCCCATACAACTACAATGTAACATTGTCCACCCTTTGTTAGTTACAGCTGTAGTTAGTGCTGGATACAATTTATACAGCTCTAAACTAAGCTCTCTGTGTCCCCTCTCACAACTATAATGTAATATTGTCTTCCCGTGGTTATCTACAGCTGTAGTTAGTGCTGGATACAACTTACACAGCTCTAAACTAAGCTCCCTGTGTCCCATCATACAACTAAGATGTAATATTGTCTTCCCGTCGTTATCTACAGCTGTAGTTAGTGCAGGATACAATTTACACAGCTCTAAAGTAAGCTCTCTGTGTCCCCTCTCACAACTATCATGTAATATTGTCTCCCCGTTGTTATCTACAGCTGTAGTTAATGCTGGATACAACTTACACAGCTCTAAACTAAACTCCCTGTGTCCCATCATACAACTAAGATGTAATATTGTCTTCCCGTCGTTATCTACAGCTGTAGTTAGTGCAGGATACAATTTACACAGCTCTAAAGTAAGCTCTCTGTGTCCCCTCTCACAACTATCATGTAATATTGTCTCCCCTTTGTTATCTACAGCTGTAGTTAGTGCTGGATACAACTTACACAGCTCTAAACTAAACTCCCTGTGTCCCATCATACAACTATAATGTAATATTGTCTTCCCGTCGTTATCTACAGCTGTAGTTAGTGCTGGATACAATTTACACAGCTCTAAACTAAGCTCCCTGTGTCCCTCCTCACAACTATAATGTAATAGTGTCTTCCCGTTGTTATCTACAGCTGTAGTTAGTGCTGGGTAGGACTTACACAGCTCTAAACTAAGCTTCCTGTGTCCCCTCTCACAACTATAATGTAATATTGTCTTCCCGTTGTTATCTACAGCTGTAGTTAGTGCTGGGTAGGACTTACACAGCTCTAAACTAAGCTTCCTGTGTCCCCTCTCACAACTATAATGTAATATTGTCTTCCCGTTGTTATCTACAGCTGTAGTTAGTGCTGGATACAACTGACATAGCTCTAAACTAAGCTCCCTGTGTCCCTGACTGCAACTATGATGTAATACTGTATACCCGTCGATATCTACAGCTGTAGTTAGTGCTGGGTAACACTGACACAGGTATAAACTAAGCTCCCTGTGTCCCTCTCTACAACTAAGATGTAATATTGTCCACCCGTCATCGTCCTCTAACTGTGACATGTACTGTCCACACACACAACTCCTATGTACCACATGACCATCTTCTGTCTCACACGTATGTTGTACATCCTCAACTCTACACAAAGATTTAAGTATCGTTCTCTCTACTGTCTGAAATAGACCAACGTTTCCTGTCAGTGCCATTAGATGGAGCGTGCTGTGTCTCCTGTTATCAGTCTGGTGTACCAAGTCTGGGTAAGTGTCACACAACATGGTCACCATCTCTTCTCTCTTAAACAGACACGCCTCGTGTAGGACATTGATATTCTCAGTATAATATGATGATCGTGACCTGTCTGCCCTCGCTGTAGGAATGACGTCATACTTCAGCAGTTGACGCAGTAGTTGTACACTCCCACCCTTCACTACACTAAACGGCGTCTCATTGTCAGGTGTGATACCCACAGAAAGGAGATAAAAGACATGCTCTTCTGAACCAGTAGAGCATGCTCCATTGAACAACGCACATTTTACCAAGTGGCATAAGTTTTGGTCATCATTCTGACCACTTAGCCAACGAATAAATCCCTGTAGAAACCGGATGTCTGTCCATATGTCTAATCTAACTATATAGTCAGATAATCTATGGTCCTTTTCACGTCCGACATCAGATTCACACTCTCTGACCAAACGTTTATACATGTGTTCACTACTAGGATTTATAACTATTTTGTTAGGGGTGGATTTTGATGTTGATATAGAGTGGATGAACGTTTGTGGACAATTTTCTATAAACCCAAATTTTGTGTCTTTGCCATACATAAGGGCAACTGTGTCTTGAACAGAATCATGACAAAATTGATAAAATAAATCATCATCATCATCATCATCATCATCAAAATTGTAAAAAGGATATTTTCTTTTTGCAACCAGAGATCCAAACATTACATTTAAACTTTTCTGCAGAGATCTGATTTTGGCTGCATGATCAAGTTTAATTCCCTGGAAAGCTTCATCAAGCTTTTTCTTGTCAACACTTCCACTGTTTTTAGGATCTAAATCTCCTTTCTTTACTCTCCCCTCATTGAGGAAGAGAAACAGAAGAGCAGAAAAGTGCACCTTTGGTAATTTCTTTAAAGTTGTTTCCATGAAATGAAATGGATGTTTGAAGAAATTAACCCCCTCGTTTTGTAAGCTGGGAACATCCCTATAAAGTCGACAACACTGTGGAAATCCTAAATCTGGGGAAAGTTTGAGTATTTCAGATTCCTTTCCACTAGGAAAGGTTTTAATTTCTCGGACATAACTTTCTAAAATAAGCTTCCTTTCTGCTTTTTTTATGCAGTTTTTACCTCTCAAATCAATGATATTTTGTTTGAAGAATTCACCTGAAAGTAATTGTGTGCTTTTGAAAATTTCCTCTCGAACATTTAGTATCAAACAATTTGATCTATTATTGAGTTTCCCACAAAATGTCGACTTAATGTCGAATTCCCTTTTCTTTAAACCTTCAGCGATTTCCCCACTAACATCATCAATATATACAGCTAATTGTGTGTTTGGTTCAACATTTTTTTCCCATTTGGCCATGCTGTAAAGTTGGACAGGATCCTTTGACAGTCTGGTATCCTTATTATCGCCGTCCATTAGCCACTTCAATAGTTGGTAACACATTAAAGTCTTCCCATCCCCTGATACACCCTTGATGAGGACAATGCTGTTCTTTCTGATCATTTCTTTAGCGTCTTCCAAGGCTTGTGTAGAGATCACCTCTGGTTTTGAGGTTTGATCAAGGGTTCTTAATCTTGTTGTTTCTGTAATCAGAAAGCATTTTATTATTTCTGATAGTTTTAGAAATCAATGATATTTTTATGGTAAATCACAAAAATTATTTTTAATTCATATATCTCTGTTTTTTAAATATAGAAATCTATTTATTAGACATTAGAGATACCAGGTATCTATTAAAATATATGTATACATTTGTATATCTATCTTTCAAATATAGATCTCTCCAATAAACAAGAGATCCGAGAGTGATCTTGGCGCCCACCATTAAATGATCTGTATAGGTTCCGTGTTAGATTGATCTTATCTTTTTATTTTCCCTTCCTCTTACTAATCTGTTTAATTGAGAAACATGAAAAAAATCGCGACATTATTGTTGCATTCAGAGGATGTTCCTCAGGTGTTAATTACCTCAGGCTATATATTTTGATATTAAAATTTGACAACAATGGTTAATTTTAAAGAATAAATAATAATAAAAAAAAAAAATAGAAAAAAATGAATTCTTTTAAAAAAACATTTCAGACATTTCATAGAGAAAAACTGTATTCAGTGAATTATTAGTGATTTAGTAACTTGAAATCTGTAACCAGTATACAAAAGTAACTAATTATCTCCTGATTTTTAAAGTTTTATTCTGAAATATTTCTAAATGAATATATCACATCATCTCCCTTCCTTTCTCAAATAATAATTTATTGATTATTTTTGTTTTACTACTAGTACTATTGTCACATTAAACAAACTTCTTCAAAGTGTTTTTTTTTTTAAATTTGTTCTGACCCAAATTTAAATCCGGATTCTTGTGACAGTTTACGACTTTATATTAGTAAGACTCACACAACTAAATCAGCCAATCAGCTTGTGTTTCACGTAAACCAAGTCCATGAGGAGAATGTGTTTCTTAGGTTTGAAGCTGTTTTCCTGAGTAATTAATATATGAAATGGGTACTTTCTATATACGAGAATAAAGTGAAGGGTCTTGAGGTTTGGAAAATCAAAAATATACACTCCTACTGAAAATAGAATGGCGTAGGATTCGAGGTGTAAAAAGGCGGGAATTCCCCAGGTAGGGGTTCCCCAGTGTACTGTTAATGTCGGGGTTACTGTCTTCCGAGTACCCGTGTGCTCTTATATGCCATTAAACCTATACAATTACGGCATTTATCCGATAGAAAAATCTTCAAACTTTAATTTGATATAAATTCCACATCATTTGAACTTCAAACGAACAAATAAAGGGATTGGGTCACTAGTAATAACATATAGTAAATTATTTAGTTGTGTGAGTCCTAGTATCGACCAATTAAAGATGGCGGCAGTACAAACGCTAGTACTGTCAGCTATGATTAAGGCATTATTGGTTTTCATGTGAGTAAATCTTGTTGACAGATATGACCAGTGTTTGTTCTTGAAGTGATGTATCCTAGTTGTAATCACAAAATTAACTGACCGTGTCAAATGAAGCCACATAGAGTTGTAATGTATACACGGGTCGGCAGGCACCCACGGTGACCGACTAGGCTCTCTCGCCAAGCCCCAGGCCAGGGCAGCTACACAGGTGGTGGGGGTGTTTTTTTTACCAAATCAGTCATGGGTTGAAGTGTCTGAGATTTCCGGGGGTTTTTGAGGGGTGTGTTCTCAAATCCGGGATAAATCTAACCCTGATTCGGGAACTACACCAAATCGGGATTTAGGGGAAATTTTAATGATTTTCCGGGCACTTCCCGCGTAATCCGGGATGGTTGACACCTATGCTAGTACAATCATAAAGTGATGTGTTTAAAGCTTTCAACATTTGCACAAAATTTAAAAAAAAAAAATGTGTTTTTTCCCCCAAAAAATATTTCAGGTTAACTCTGGCAAGGGATAGTTTAACCCCCGAAGGGAACCTAATACCATGTAATACTATGCCTTTCAACACTCACAACATAAACTTAACACAAAGTCCAAAGAATTTAAAAAACTCAGATTTCAGTGCAATTATGGTTTTTTCCCAAAAAAATCTTTTAGTTTAACTCCGGCAGGGGATAGTTTAACCCAAGAGGGACTCTATTACCAATTATCAGCACCCTAGTACAATTATATAATGATGTATTAATACAATTCAACACTTGCACTAAAAACATTGCAAACATTTTCTAAGTCAAAATTTTTTCACAAATCTTATTTTTCCCCCCCAAAAAAATCTTTTAGTTTAACTCTGGCAGGGGATAATTTGACACCCACAGGGACCATATTACCATAAATTACTATACCTTTCAACACTTGCACCAAAAGTTAACGTTTGAAAAACCAACGCCGACACCAGAGTGACGACATAAGCTCTCACTCTTCTTCGAAGAGACGAGCTAAAAAGCGATAACAAACTTAAATTGTCAAAATCCAAGATGGCTGCCTCTCGGCCATGTTGATTTCCGACTGGTCCCAAAATCCAACATGCATGACCATGTACCAAGGGTTCCTACATATCAAATTTCAGAAAGATCCGTTCAGTACTTCTTGAGAAAAAGCAAAATCAAGAATTGTTTACAGACGGACGGAGGGACGGACAGACGTTGGACCACGGATGCAGGGCGATTTGAAGAGCCCACCATCTCATGATGGTTGGCTAAAAATATCTTAAATCTAAATACAGATATTTCTATTTTTGAAACAGATATCTCTATTTTGTCAATAAAAACAGATATCCCTAATTCAAATAAAGATATCTTAATCAAAGGGGTAAAAACACAAACAGCTTTCCAAAATAACCATTAGGGGTTTTACCTATTTAGTTCAGATATCTGTAATTAGATTAAGACATTGATAAATGGAGATAAATAAAGATATCTCTAATTCAAATATAGATATATGCCTTCAATCCCACTAACAGTCATAATTATGACCTAAGGACCAAGTCATGCCCTGACCCCAGTCACAAGTATGACCTAAGGACCAAGTCATACCCTGACGCCAGTCACAAGTATGACCTAAGGACCAAGTCATACCCTAATGCCAGTCACAAGTATGACCTAAGGACCAAGTCATGCCCTGACACCAGTCACAAGTATGACCTAAGGACCAAGTCATACCCTAATGCCAGTCACAAGTATGACCTAAGGACCAAGTCATACCCTAATGCCAGTCACAAGTATGACCTAAGGACCAAGTCATACCCTGGCACCAGTCAAAAGTACGACCTAGGAACCAAGTCATACAATGGCGCCAGTCACAAGTACGACCGAAAGACCAAGTCATACCCTGACGCCAGTCACAAATATGACCTAAGGACCAAGTCATACCCTGACGCCAGTCACAAGTATGACCTAAGGACCAATTCATACCATGACACCAGTCACAAGTATGACCTAAGGACCAAGTCATACCCTGACGCCAGTCACAAGTATGACCTAAGGACCAAGTCATACCCTAATGCCAGTCACAAGTATGACCTAAGGACCAAGTCATGCCCTGACACCAGTCACAAGTATGACCTAAGGACCAAGTCATACCCTAATGCCAGTCACAAGTATGACCTAAGGACCAAGTCATACCCTAATGCCAGTCACAAGTATGACCTAAGGACCAAGTCATGCCCTGACACCAGTCACAAGTATGACCTAAGGACCAAGTCATACCCTAATGCCAGTCACAAGTATGACCTAAGGACCAAGTCATACCCTAATGCCAGTCACAAGTATGACCTAAGGACCAAGTCATACCCTAATGCCAGTCACAAGTATGACCTAAGGACCAAGTCATACCCTAATGCCAGTCACAAGTATGACGTAAGGACCAAGTCATGCCCTAATGCCAGTCACAAGTATGACCTAAGGACCAAGTTATACCATGACGCCAGTCACAAGTATGACCTAAGGACCAAGTCATACCCTAATGCCAGTCACAAGTATGACCTAAGGACCAAGTCATGCCCTGACACCAGTCACAAGTATGACCTAAGGACCAAGTCATACCCTAATGCCAGTCACAAGTATGACCTAAGGACCAAGTCATACCCTAATGCCAGTCACAAGTATGACCTAAGGACCAAGTCATACCCTAATGCCAGTCACAAGTATGACCTAAGGACCAAGTCATACCCTAATGCCAGTCACAAGTATGACGTAAGGACCAAGTCATGCCCTAATGCCAGTCACAAGTATGACCTAAGGACCAAGTTATACCATGACGCCAGTCACAAGCATTTTTCAGATAATTTTTGAAGAACAACCTGAGGACAGAGTAGCACCATAACATAAGCCACTGACGAACACATAAACCTGTTTCTACCACAATAGGTGGGTGTTATTTAGATACCGAGGCATGAAATCATCATTACAACTGCTGAATAGCATTCAGTTTATACCACTTGTGTTATAATGCATTATGTTTGGCTGAGACATTTTTTGGTTCAGTACGTTTTGATTGGCTTTCACTTGGAGATCACTCCATGGGGTCGCGGCGGAAATTATAACACACACAAAGTAGTTCACTAATTGTTGTATATGATTATTAATTCTTTTATATTGATGTCTATCAATTTACTGCTTTGAAAATAATAACCTTGATAAGTATTCGTATGATTTGCAATAGATTGTAATATTTTATTTTGCAGCATAATTAATTCACTTCAGCTTACAAAATTATCCTGACAACCCAAGTGAAATTGTAAAAAGAAAACATGTCAATTCATCCTGAGAATAGCTTCTCAATTGTTGTAGGAACAGGTCCCACAACCTTGTGGTTGCATGTTGTAAATGTTATTTGTTTTACTCTGAAAGCGTGTGTATTTTTGCTACTTTTGAAAAATAATTTACTTAAGTGAAATAAATACCATACATAACAACCTACTCATTGTGTAATCTCTACTTCCATCAGTCAGCCACAATGACTACATGACGTATCAGGTAACATATGGCCATGACCTTTGATGGATGGTTATATAACATATGGTCATGACATTTGATGGATGATTATATAACATATGGCCATGACCTTTGATGGATGATTATAGAGATTGTTATTGTTTTATACACTATTATTTTGTGTGGTCTTTATCACACAAACATTAATGTTTCAAATATTTCACAAGTTGCTGTCATGTCATTGATGTATATTGGTCAATATGGATGGTTTCCTGGACCTCTTTTCCATCAAACAAATATCTTCATGTTATCTTTCAGCAGACTCACCTATCATAGCTTTCAACTTGGGATTCCTTCCTGTAAAACACAAGGATCCAATATTAATTTCTACAAGGATTTAGAACCAGAACAGAGCTAGAATGTATTTTTGATTTTCTATGATGAGACTTTTAAGCTGAATGTCAGATTAAAGATATTTATGTCAGATTTAAAAATTTATGCAAAGTGGACAAAGTTCCCTCGTGCAAGGCTAGAATTTAGGTGAATCCTGAAACAATTACCAATTCCCAGAATTTCGACACCTAATCAACATGGTCAGAACTTATAAGAGTACTGACACAGACAGACCCCAGTAACAGAACTAGAGTACTGACACATCAGACAGACCCCAGTAGCAGAACTAGAGTACTAACACATCAAACAGACCCCCAGTAACAGAACTAGAGTACTGACACATCAGACAGACCCCTAAACAGAACTAGAGTACCGACACATCAGACAGACCCCAGTAACAGAACTAGAGTACCGACACATCAGACAGAACCCAGTAACAGAACTAGAGTACTGACACATCAGACAGACTCCCAGTAACAGAACTAGAGTACTGACACATCAGACAGACCCAAGTAACAGAACTAGAGTACTGAAACATCAGACAGACCCCAGTAACAGAACTAGAGTACTGACACTTCAGACAGAACCCAGTAACATAACTACAGTACTGACACATCAGACAGAACCCAGTGACAGAACTAGAGTACTGACACATCAGACAGACCCCAGTAACAGAACTAGAGTACTGACACATCAGACAGACCCCAGTAACAGAACTAGAGTAATGACACATCAGACAGACCCCAGTAACAGAACTAGAGTACTGACACATCAGACAGACCCCAGTAACAGAACTAGAGTACCGACACATCAGACAGACACCAGTAACAGAACTAGAGTACTGACACATCAGACAGACCCAAGTAACAGAACTAGAGTACTGACACATCAGACAGAACCCAGTAACAGAACTAGAGTACTGACACATCAGACAGACCCAATAACAGAACTAGAGTACTGACACATCAGACAGACCCAAGTAACAGAACTAGAGTACTGACACATCAGACAGACCCCAGTAACAGAACTAGAGTACCGACACATCAGACAGACCCCAAGTAACAGAACTAGAGTACTGACACATCAGACAGAACCCAGTAACAGAACTAGAGTACTGACACATCAGACAGACCCCAGTAACAGAACTAGAGTACTGACACATCAGACAGACCCAAGTAACAAACTAGAGTACTGACACATCAGACAGACCCCAGTAACAGAACTAGAGTACTGACACATCAGACAGACCCCAGTAACAGAACTAGAGTTCCAACACATCAGACAGACCCCAGTAACAAAACAAGAGACTAGAGTACTGACACATCAGACAGACCCCAGTAACAGAACTAGAGTACTGACACATCAGACAGACCTCAGTAACAGAACTAGAGTACTGACACATCAGACAGAACCCAGTAACAGAACTAGAGTATTGACACATCTGACAGATCCAAGTAACAGAACTAGAGTACTGACACATCAGACAGACCCCAGTAACAGAACTAGAGTAACGACACATCAGACAGACCCAAGTAACAGAACTAGAGTACTGACACATCAGACAGACCCCAGTAACAGAACTAGAGTATCGACACATCAGACCGACACCAGTAACAGAACTAGAGTACTGACACATCAGACAGAACCCAGTAACAGAACTAGAGTAACGACACATCAGACAGACCCAAATAACAGAACTAGAGTACTGACACATCAGACAGACCCCAGTAACAGAACTAGAGTATCGACACATCAAACCGACACCAGTAACAGAACTAGAGTACTGACACATCAGACAGACCCCAGTAACAGAACTAGAGTACTGACACTTCAGACAGAACCCAGTAACATAACTACAGTACTGACACATCAGACAGAACCCAGTGACAGAACTAGAGTACTGACACATCAGACAGACCCCAGTAACAGAACTAGAGTACTGACACATCAGACAGACCCCAGTTACAGAACTAGAGTAATGACACATCAGACCGACACCAGTAACAGAACTAGAGTACTGACACATCAGACAGACCCCAGTAACAGAACTAGAGTATCGACACATCAGACCGACACCAGTAACAGAACTAGAGTACTGACACATCAGACAGACCCAAGTAACAGAACTAGAGTACTGACACATCAGACAGAACCCAGTAACAGAACTAGAGTAACGACACATCAGACAGACCCAAATAACAGAACTAGAGTACTGACACATCAAACAGACCCAAGTAATAGAACTAGAGTACTGACCCATCAGACAGACCCCAGTAACAGAACTAGAGTACCGACACATCAGACAGACCCCAGTAACAGAACTAGAGTACTGACACATCAGACAGAACCCAGTAATAGAACTAGAGTACTGACACATCAGACAGACCCCAGTAACAGAACTAGAGTACTGACACATCAGACAGACCCAAGTAACAAAACTAGAGTACTGACACATCAGACAGACCCCAGTAACAGAACTAGAGTACTGACACATCAGACAGACCCCAGTAACAGAACTAGAGTTCCAACACATCAGACAGACCCCAGTAACAAAACAAGAGACTGAGTACAGACACATCAGACAGACTCCAGTAACAGAACTAGAGTACTGACACATCAGACAGACCTCAGTAACAGAACTAGAGTACTGAAACATCAGACAGAACCCAGTAACAGAACTAGAGTATTGACACATCTGACAGATCCAAGTAACAGAACTTAGAGTACTGACACATCAGACAGACCCCAGTAACAGAACTAGAGTAACGACACATCAGACAGACCCAAATAACAGAACTAGAGTACTGACACATCAGACAGACCCCAGTAACAGAACTAGAGTACTGACACATCAGACCGACACCAGTAACAGAACTAGAGTACTGACACATCAGACAGAACCCAGTAACAGAACTAGAGTAACGACACATCAGACAGACCCAATAACAGAACTAGAGTACTGACACATCAAACAGACCCAAGTAATAGAACTAGAGTACTGACACATCAGACAGACCCCAGTAACAGAACTAGAGTACCGACACATCAGACAGACCCCAGTAACAGAACTAGAGTACTGACACATCAGACAGAACCCAGTAACAGAACTAGAGTACTGACACATCAGACAGACCCCAGTAACAGAACTAGAGTACTGACACATCAGACAGACCCAAGTAACAAAACTAGAGTACTGACACATCAGACAGACCCCAGTAACAAAACAAGAGACTGAGTACAGACACATCAGACAGACTCCAGTAACAGAACTAGAGTACTGACACATCAGACAGACTCCAGTAACAGAACTAGAGTACTGACACATCAGACAGACCTCAGTAACAGAACTAGAGTACTGAAACATCAGACAGAACCCAGTAACAGAACTAGAGTATTGACACATCTGACAGACCCAAGTAACAGAACTAGAGTACTGACACATCAGACAGACCCCAATAACAGAACTAGAGTACTGACACATCAGACAGACCCAAGTAACAGAACTAGAGCTCTGACACATCAGACAGACCCAAGTAACAGAACTAGAGTACTGACACATCAGACAGACACCAATAACAGAATTAGAGTACTGACACATCAGACAGACCCCAGTAACATAACTAGAGTACTGACACATGAGACAGACCAAAGTAACAGAACAAGAGTATTGACACATTAGACAGACACAAATAACAGAACTAGAGTACTGACACATCAGACAGATCTCATGCAGTAACATAACTAGAGTACTGACACATCAGACAGACCCAAGTAACGGAACAAGAGGCCCATAGGGCCTGTATCGCTCACCTGGTTGGATTAGACCAAATGTCAAAATAATGTTAATATTCAATTTGTCTTTATTTGTAAATCTCTAACAATGCTATATATGGTTATGATTAATGAAGTCCAGACTCTTTAAGGTCTGAAAGACCTCAAGAATTGTTTTTAGAACATGCAGCATTCATCACTTTATGACTGGTTGCGATTTAAAGGAATTACCTCTATTTCCTCTATTAGGCCCCGCTCCTTTGGGGTCAGAGTAACCATTTATGCAAAATCTGCTCCTTTTCCTCCCAAAGATGTTTCTGACCAAATTGGGTTCAAAACCATTCATAACTTTATGACTAGTAGTGATTTAACTGAATTACCCCTATCTCCCCTATTGGGCCCCGACCCTTTGGCCCCTTTGGGGTCAGTGCCACCATTTAGGCAAAATCTGTTCCCCTTCCTCCAAGGATGTTTCTGACCAAATTGGATTCAAATCCATTCATAACTTTATGACTAGTAGCGATTTAAGGGAATAACCTCTATTTCCCATATTGGGCCCCGCCCCTATGGCCCCTCGGGGCTCAGAGTCACCATTTATGCAAAATCTGTTTCCTTTCTGCCAAGGAT
This sequence comes from Pecten maximus, assembly GCF_902652985.1. Classification (NCBI taxonomy): domain Eukaryota; kingdom Metazoa; phylum Mollusca; class Bivalvia; order Pectinida; family Pectinidae; genus Pecten; species Pecten maximus. The sequence continues at coordinate 29,895,509 of NC_047033.1, forward strand.
ACCTCTGACCAAATTGGGTTCAAATCCATTCATAACTGTATGACTAGTAGCGATTTAAAGGAATTACCTCTATTTCCCCTATTGGGCCCCGCCTCTTTGGCCCCTTTTGGGTCAGGGTCACCATTTATGCAAAATATGTTCCCCTTCCCCCAGGATGTTTCTGACCAAATTGGGTTCAAATCCATTCATAACTAAACAAGAGGCCCATGGGGCCTGTATCACTCATCTGGTTGGATTTGACCAAATGTCAAAATAATGTTCATGCTCAATTTCTTTTGTTTGTGAACCTCAAACAATGCTATATATGGTTATAGCGTGGGGATCCCAACTGCTTTAAAGAAATAATGAAGTCCAGACTCTCTGAGTTTACAACATGCATTTATAACTTTATGACTAGTAGTGATTTAAAGGAATTACCTCTATTTCCCCTATGGGGCCCCAACCCTTTTGCCCCTCGGGGGGCCCTTCCCCAAAGAATGTTTCTTACTAAATTGGGTTCAATTCCATTCATAAATTTATGACTAGTAGCGATTTAAAGGAATTACCTCTATTTCCAATATGGGGCCCTGCCCCTTTGGCCCCTCAGGGGTCAGAGTCACCATTTATGTAAAATCTGTTCCCCTTTCCCAAAGGATGTTTCTTACTAAATTGGGTTCAAATCCATTCATAAATTTAAATGACTAGTAGCGATTTAAAGGAATTACACACTGTCCTGTGTATATCTAGATAAATGTCTTATACACAATCTGACACAGATCTCACTGTCTTGTGTATATTTATATAGATGTCTTATACACAGTCTGACACAGATCTCACTGTCTTGTGTATATCTATATAGATGTCTTATACACAATCTGACACAGGTCTCACTGTCTTGTGTATATCTAGATATAGATGTCTTATACACAATATGACACAGGTCTCACTGTCTTGTGTATATCTATATAGATGTCTTATACACAATCTGACACAGGTCTCATTGTCTTGTGTATATCTATATAGATGTCTTACACACAATCTGACCAAGGTCTAATTGTCTTGTGTATATCTATATAGATGTCTGATACACAATCTGACCAAGGTCTCACTGTCTTGTTTATATCTATATAAATGTCTTATACACAATCTGACACAGATCTCACTGTCTTGCGTATATCTATATAGATTTCTTATACACAATCTGACCAAAGGTCTCATTGTCTTGTGTATATCTAGATAAATGTCTTATACAAACAATGATACAGGTCTCACTATCTTGTATATCTATATAGATGTCTTACACTCAATCTGATACAAGTCTCACTGTCTTGTGTGTGTCTAGATAGATGTCTTATACACAATTTGACACAGGTCTCACAATCTTGTTTATATCTATATAGATGTCTTATATGCAATCAGACACAGGTGTCACTGTCTTGTGTATATCTATATAGATGTCTTATAAACAATCTGACCAAAGGTCTCATTGTCTTGTGTATATCTAGATAAATGTCTTGTACAAACAATGATACAGGTCTCACTATCTTGTATATCTATATAGATGTCTTACACACAATCTGACAAAGGTCTCACTGTCTTGTGTATATCTATATAGATATCTTATACACAATCTGACACAGGTCTCACTGTCTTGTGTATATCTATATAGATGTGTTATACACAATATGACACAGGTCTCACTGTCTTGTGTATATCTATATATATGTCTTATACACAATCTGACATAGGTCCCACAGTCTTGTGTATATCTATATAGATGTTATAGATGTCTTGCACACAATCTGACAAGGTCTCAATGTTTTGTGTATATCTATATAGATGTCTTACACTCAATCTGACACAAGTCTCACAATCTTGTGTATATCTATATAGATGTCTTATATATAATCTGACACAGGTCTCACTGTCTTGTGTATATCTATATAGATGTCTTATAGACAATCTGACACAGGTCTCACTGTCTTGTGTATATCTATATAGATGTCTTATACACAATTTGACACAGGTCTCACAATCTTGTTTATATCTATATAGATGTCTTATATGCAATCTGACACAGGTCTCACTGTCTTGTGTATATCTATATAGATGTCTTACACACAATCTGACACAGGTCTCACTATCTTGTGCGTATCTAGATAGATGTCTTATACACAATCTGACACAGGTATCACTGTCTTGTGTATATCTATATAGATGTCTTACACACAATCTGACCAAGGTCTCATTGTCTTGTGTATATCTATATAGATGTCTTACACACAATCTGACACAGGTCTCACTGTCTTGTGTTTATCTATATAGGTGTCTTATACACAATCCGACACAGGTTTCACTGTCTTGTGTATATCTATATAGATGTCTTATACACAATCCGACACAGGTCTCACTCTCTTGTGCGTATCTAGATATATGTCTCATACACAATCTGACACAGGTTTCACTGCCTTGTTTATATTTATATAGATGTCTGATACACAATCTGACCAAGGTCTCACTGTCTTGTGTATATCTATATAGATGTCTTAAATACAATCTGATCAAGGTCTCAATGTTTTGTGCATATCTATATAGATGTCTTATACACAATCTGACACAGGTCTAATTGTTTTGTGTATATCTATATAGATGTCTTACACACAATCTGACACATGTCTCACTGTCTTGTGTATATCTATATAGATGTGTTATACACAATCCGACACAGGTCTCACTGTGTTGTGTATATCTATATAGATGTGTTATACACAATCTGACACAGGTCTCACTGTCTTGTGTATATTTATATATATGTCTTATACACAATCTGACACAGGTCTCACTGTCTTGTGTATATCTATATAGATGTCTTACACTCAATCTGACACTGGTCTCACTGTCTTTTGTATATCTATATAAATGTTTGATACACAATCTAACACAGGTCTCACTGCCTTTTTTATATCTATATAGATGTCTTACATACAATCTGACCAAGGTATCACTGTCTTGTGTATTTCCATATAGATGTCTTACACACAATCTGACCAAAGTCTCACTGTCTTGTGTATATCTATATAGATGTCTTACACACAATCTGACACAGGTCTCACTGTCTTGTGTATATTTATATACATGTCTGATACACAAGCTGACACAGGTCTCAATGTCTTTTGTATATCTATATAGATGTGTTATACACAATCTAACACAGGTCTCACTGTCTTGTGTATATCTATATAGATGTCTTACACACAATCTGACACAGTTCTCACTGTCTTGTGTATATCTATATAGATGTCTTACACACGATCTGACACAGGTCTCACTGTCTTGTGTATATCTATATAGATGTCTTATACACAATCTGACACAGGTCTCACTGTCTTGTGTATATCTATATAGATGTCTTACACACGATCTGACACAGATCTCACTGTCTTGTGTATATCTATATAGATGTCTTACACACAATCTGACCAAGGTCTCACTGTCTTGTGTATATCTATATAGATGTCGTAAACGCGTCATAACCTACACTGAATAAAAAATCTTTATGACTGTAAATATTAGCATTGAACTGTTACTAAATGGTAGTATACAGTCAATATGAATACAATTTGGGTGACAGATCAATATTTCATGTCACCCTAACGAGCGACATTCTATTTATTTGTCACCCAAATTGTATTCATATCGACTGTATACTACCATTTGGTAACAGTTCAATGCTTAAATAGATGTCTTATACACAATGCGACACAGGTCTCACTCTCTTGTGTATATCTATAGAGATGTCTTATACACAATCTGACACAGGTCTCACTCTCTTGTGTATATCTATAGAGATGTCTTATACACAATCTGACACATGTCTCACTGTCTTGTGTATATCTATATAGATGTCTTATACACAATCTGACACAGGTCTCACTGTCTTGTGTATATCTATATAGATGTCTTATACACAATCTGACACAGGTCTCACTGTCTTGTTTATATCTATATAGATGTCTTATACACAATCTGACACAGGTCTCACTGTCTTGTTTATATCTATATAGATGTCTTATACACAATCCGACACAGGTCTCACTGTATTGTGTATATCTATATAGATGTCTTACACACAATCTGACACAGGTTTAGTACTTTAGGAGGAGTTGTCCGGACAAGCCTCAACCAATGAGAAGCCAGCAGCCATTTTGAAAAATGAATTTTTGAAAAAAAATGTGGGATGGACAACTACATGTTATACTGATCATGTATACCAAGTTTCATTAAAATCGGAGTAGTACTTCAGGAGGAGTTGTCCGGACAAGCCTCAACCAATGAGAAGTCGGCGGCCATTTTGAAAAATGAGTTTTCGAAAAAAAAAATGTGGGATGCACAACTAAATGCTATACTGATCATGTATACCAAGTTTCATTAAAATCGGAGTAGTACTTTAGAAGGAGTTGTCCGGACAACTATTGCATGACAGACAGACAGACAGACGGACGGACGGACAGACAGACGGACAGACGGACGGAGGGTAAACCTATAGTCCCCCCGTTTTTCAAACGGCAGGGGACTAATAATACTTACCAGGTTGTACAGACAGAACCGAAATATTGCTCCAACCAGTTCCTTTACTATTGGTAGCTGAGCACTGGTACCGTCCTTGGTCATCAGTGTTTACCTTAAGGATAATCAATGTGGGGGAAATAATAGAGCCTGCAAAGTATCTTTTGTTGTCTGTTTCTATTGGAATGCGGTTATCATTTTCTACTTTATACCACTGAATTGAAGTAGCCTCTGGTGATGCTTTGACGTAGGTTTGGATGAAGGCTGTTTTCTCGATGGGAACAGTGAATTCACCATGGCTGATGTTCACATACGGAAAACCTGATCAACAAAATACACATTGATAAAAGTATATAAAAAATATGTTGTTCAGTAAAATATGTTAAACAAAAAAAACATGTATGTAAAGTATTTGTTTGAAGAAAGTTTTATGACCTTGTTGATGTTATATGAAGACGAATGTGTTTTATCTGGACAGATGTAGTGACATCACACTCAACATGGTCACATCATACTAACACTGTACTATACGAACATATTATACATGTCTTAAACATGTCTCACTGTCTTGTGTATATCTGTATAGATGTCTTACACACAATCTGACACATGTCTCACTGTCTTGTGTATATCTGTATTGATGTCTTACACACAATCTGACACAGGTCTCACTGTCTTGTGTATATCTGTATAGATGTCTTACACACAATCTGACACAGGTCTCACTGTCTTGTGTATATCTATATAGATGTCTTATACACAATCTGACACAGGTCTCACTGTCTTGTTTATATATAGATAGATGTCTTATACACAATCTGACACAGGTCTAACTGTCTTTTGTATATCTATATAGATGTCTTATACACAATCTGACACAGGTCTCACTGTCTTGTGTATATCTATATAGATGTCTTACACACAATCTGACACATGTCTCATTGTCTTGCGTATATCAATATAGATGTCTTATACACAATCAGACACAGGTCTAACTGTCTTGTGTATATCTATATAGATGTCTTACACACAATCTGACACAAGTCTCACTGTCTTTTGTATATTTATTATAAGACTCTTTCATATGTGTATATGTAGGATAGGGATATTCCACCCGAGGGGTCACAAAATGTGGTGAAACCCGAGGCTTGTGAAAAATTGACTTAAAAAATACACGTTTATCTTTTTCCTGAAAAAATGAACAGAAAAATGACCCCCTTTTTTTGCTTAATTAAAAATTTCATATGTATGCTTAAAGAAAAGAAGAAAAAGAAAAATAACACCTCACCATATTACTTTTCACACTATGGCCGTTTACTTTGCTGATACCCCAAAACTTTTGCTTCGAGTATGGCTCAAATTATCAAATTAGAGCAGTTATTTTGGAATCTGAGATTGATGAATTTTTTTGTTAAATCTTTACCATTTTCTTTCATAAATTATGTTGTAATGTATGTTACTGGTGCTTTCTTTTTTTCTAAAAGAATTTTATTTGTTTGATTTCCCAAACACAATTAACATTTTCCGAATATTTTCCTCTTTTCCGGATGAAAATTAGAACATTACACTAACGGTCCTTCAGACGCTTGCTTCTAATACGCCATGTCAAACGAAGCGTATCGGTGATACAGAATGCCAGAACATGCACTTAGGTTCATTTGCAGCGCTAAACAATGCTTCTCGAGTTTCGAGTGTCGAGCGTTCCAACCTATGCGATAATGTAGTATTTGTGGTAATGCAAGACTTCGTTGCGGGGGTATAACTAGAGTACCGACACATCAGACAGACCCCAGTAACAAAACTATAGTACCAACACATCAGACAGACTCCAGTAACAGAACTAGAGTACTGACACATCAGACAGAACCCAGTAACAGAACTAGAGTACTGACACATCAGACAGACCCCAGTAACAGAACTAGAGTAATGACACATCAGATATAGCCTCGCAATATCTGACTCTACATCTGAGGTCAATCTGAGTGTTTACCATTAAATCTGAATATGTACTTGATATTTACAGAACTAAGAGTACTGACACATCAGGAGAGCTACATTAAACAAGATGCCGATAGGGCCTGTATCTCTCACCTTGTTGGATTAGACCAAATGTCAAAATAATGTTCATGTTCATGGTTATAGTGTGGGGATCCCAAATGCTTTAAAGAAATAATGAAGTCCAGACTCTGTAAGGCCTGAAGGTATCAAGAATTGTTTTTAGAACATGCATTCATCACGTTATGACTAGGAGCAATTTAGATGAATTATGTTTATTTCCCCTGATGGTCTCTGCCCCTTTGGCGCTCAGAGTCACCATTTATGCAAAATCTGTTCCCCTTCCCCCAAGGATGTTTCTGACTAAATTTGGTTCAAATCTATACAAAACTTTATGAAAAGGAGCGATTTAAAGGCATTACCTCTATTTCCCCCATTGGGCCCCACCCATTTGGCCCATCGTCACCATGTAATATCTGTTCCCCTTTCCCAAAAGATGTTTCTGATCAAATTGGGTTCAAATTCATTCATAACTTTATGACTAGTAGCAATTTGAAGGAATTACCTCTATTTCTCCTATGGGGCCCGCCCTTTTGGCCCCTCAGGGGTCAGTCACCATTTATGCCAAATCTGTTCCCCTTCCCTCAAGAATGTTTCAAACCAAATGGGGTTCAAATCCATTCTAAACTTTATGACTAGTAGCGATTTGAAGGAATTATCTCTATTTCCCCTATGGGGCCCTTCTAGCCTCAGAAGGGTCAAAGTCACCATTTATGCAAAATCTGTTCCCCTATCCCCAGTCTGTTTCTCACCAGATTTGATTCAAACCCATTCAGTGCTTGGTGACAAGAAACGATTTAAAGGATTTGCCTCTTTTTCCCATATTCGTTCAGCCCCTCTGGTCTCAAGGTGATCACAGCCACCATATATGCAAAATCTGTTTCCCTTCCCTAATCATCTTTCTGACCCTTGGGGGCAGGTGAGCTGTAAAACTGTTGCCTTTATTTCTGACTTCTGAAGGATGAACTGTTAATGCAACTGACACGGGACGGGACGGGACGGGACGGGAAGGGATGGGATGGATGGATGTTTAGTGTTTTGCGTTTTATTCTGTGTACGCCCAGGGGCCTGGCGAGGAGACTGGTTAATGAAATCGATAGCTCAGTTTATGTGGCTAGTGTTGAAATGACCACCACTCTTACACTAAAGAAAAACGGAATGCATGTACTTAAGTATGTATCCTTCATTGACGCTTGTTGTTTTTCGTTTCCCCTAGTCATTTGATATAACTTGCATGCTGTGATATTATTGTGTTTTTGTTATAAATTTTCTCTAATTTACTTATGTTTAGTCGTAAAGCTCTACAGATCTAATGTTTAACATATTATACGTCTTTAAATAAATCTCCTTGTATCTTATACCAACACCCAAGCCCCAGAGTGTATCATACCTTCCTTTGTGAATGAAAAATGTCTCATGGCACTGACATCTTTCTTCACAGCAGCAACGCCTTTCCTCATAGCTGTATCGTACTCACTCAAATCAGCAACGTCTTCCTTCACAGCAGTGACGTCTTCACTCACAGCAGTGACATCTTCCATCACAGCAGTGACATCTTCACTCACAGTAGTAACGTCTTCCTTCACAGCAGTGACGTCTTCACTCACAGCAGTGATGTCTTCACTCACAGCAGCAACGTCTTCCTTCACAGCAGTGACGTCTTCACTCACATTAGTTACTTCTTCCTTCACAGCAGTGACGTCTTCACTCACAGCAGTAACGTCTTCCTTCACAGCAGCGACGTCTTCACTCACAGTAGTTACTTCTTCCTTCACAGCAGTAACGTCTTCACTCACAGTAGTGACGTCTTCACTCACAGCAGTGACGTTCTCACTCACAGTAGTGACGTCTTCCTTCACAGCAGTGACATCTTCAATCACAGAAGTTACTTCTTCCTGCACAGCAGTGACGTCTTCACTCACAGCAGTAACGTCTTCCATCACAGCAACAAGACCTTAAAAATATGATATCATACCTCTTAGGTTATCTATGTCTGTTGTCACATGTGTACAATCATTTTATGTTAGAACATCCTTACATATCATACCTCTTAGGTTATCTATGTCTGTTGTCACTCGTATACAATCATTTTATGGTAGAACATCCTACATATCATACCTCTTAGGTTATCTATGTCTGTTGTCACTCGTATACAATCATTTTTTGTTAGAACATCCTACATATCATCCCTACTTCAAGGGGATGCTACAAGGCGAATATGATCGATATCTATTGCTTAGTTTCAGAAAAGAAGTTGTTTATATCAATTTAGCCAAATTGTCCCCGTTTGGCCCTGCCCCTCAGACCCCCAGGGGGTCAGCCCCATCATTTGAACAATTTTTAATCCCTACCTCAAGGGATGCTACCAGGCAAATATGAGCGATTTCCATTGCTGAGATTCAGAGAAGACGTTGTCTATATCAATTTAGGCAAATTGATCCCTTTTGACCTGCCCCTAAGCATCAGTTTTGAATCCTGACCCCATAGGAATGCTACCAGGCATATATGAACAATAGCCATTGCTTGGTTTCAGAGAAGAAGCTGGTAATGTCAATTTATCCAAATTGACCCCTTCTTGCGCGGCCCCTCAGCCCTCAGGGGAGTCAGCCCCATCATTTGTACAATTTGAATCCTTCACCTAAGGGGATGTTAAAAGCTAAATATGAGAGATATTCATTGCTTAGTCTCAGAGGAGAAGTTATTTATATCAATTTAGCCAAATTAGCCCCTTTTGGCCACGCCCCTCAGCCCCAAGGGGTCAGCCCCACCATTTGTACAATTTGAATCCTTCACCTAAGGGGATGTTAAAAGCTAAATATGAGAGATATTCATTGCTTAGTCTCAGAGGAGAAGTTATTTATATCAATTTAGCCAAATTAGCCCCTTTTGGCCACGCCCCTCAGCCCCAAGGGGTCAGCCCCACCATTTGTACAATTTTGAATCCTTACCCTAAGAGGGTGGAACTAGGCAAGTTTGAGCAATATCCATTGCTTAGTTTCAGAGGAGAAGTCGTTTATATCAATTTAGCCAAATTGACCCCTTTTGGCCCCGCCCCGAAGACCCCCAGGGGTCAGCCCAACCATTTGTACAATTTTGAATCCCTACCCAAAGTGGGTGCTACCAGGCAAATATTAGAGATATACATTTCTTAGGTGCAAAGGAGAAGTTCTTTATATCAATTTAGCCTAATTGACCCCTTTTGGCCCCGCCCCTAAGACCCACGTAGGGTCAGCCCCACGATTTGTACAATTTTGATTCCTCACCCCATAGGGATGCTTTTGATCAAATTTGGTCAAATTCCAATCAGCGGTTATGAAGAAGTCAATTGTTGATCGACGGACGGATGGACGGACGGAAGATAGACAGACGGAGGATGGACCCTAGGTGAGCTAATAATCATATACATGTATAAACTGTTGAATGTATAGATTTGGAGATCAGATTTGAACAGATTTTTCATTGATGTAAGATTGTAGGTCAAAATGAAAGTCATAGTTGACACATCCCCATATTTCTCCTAGGTGAACCTGAATAAGTTCAGTGACAAGCAGTCTTGGAGATGGGCCATACATCCATAGCATTGGGCGGAGTGTCTCATGTCCATAAGAAATGTAGTATTGTACCAGGTAAAAATAAGTACTGAAATGCAAGGCTAATTGTAAAGTGACCCATGGTAAAGTGACCCCTCCCCCCCCCCCCCTCCCGCCCCTCCATACACACCTACTAAAACTAGAACTGTCGCCAGGATGGCTGACTAATACCCCCGCAATCTGAAATGGTGAAATGGAACTGTTAACTAGAGGCTTACTAAGATAACCCAGTAATATAGTGATCAGTTGCCATAGCAACCATAATTAAAAAAAAAAAAGTGGCATGCACATCTACACATGGTCCTCTATATTCGTGTAACGTTTCATTGAAATCAGCCCATCGGTTTTGGAGGAGTTGTCCGGACAAACTTAAAGTTATGGTTCTTATCAGAAAACCTGTTTATAGTGACCAGTTGCCATAGCAACCATAATTTTGTGAAAAATAAAGTGGCATGCACATCTACACATGGTCCCCCTGTATTTGTGTGAAGTTTTATTGAAATCGGCCCCTTCAGTTTAGGAGGAGTTGTCCGGACAAACTTAAAGTTATGGTTCTTATCAGAAAACCTGTTTATAGTGACCAGTTGCCATAGCAACCATAATTTTGAGAAAAAGAAAGTGGCATGCACATCTACACATGGTCCCCCTATATTTGTGTGAAGTTTAATTGAAATCGGCCCTTCGGTTTAGGAGGAGTTGTCCGGACAAACAAAGTTATGGTTCTTATCAGAAAACTTGTTTAAAGTGACCAGTTGCCATAGCAACCATAATTTTGAAAGAAAAGAAAGTGGCATGCACATCTACAAATGATCCCCTATATGTGTGTGAAGTTTTATTGAAATTGGCCCATCGATTTAGGAGGAGTTGTCTGGACAAACTTAAAGTTATGGTTCTTATCAGAAAACTTGTTTAAAGTGACCAGTTGCCATAGCAACCATAATTTTGAGAAAAATAAAGTGACATGCACATCTACACATGGTCCTCTATATTTGTGTGAAGTTTCATTGAAATCAGCTTATCGACTTTGGAGGAGTTGTCCGGACAAACTTAAAGTTATGGTTCTAATCAGAAAACCTGTTTATAGTGACCAGTTGCCATAGCAACCATAATTTTGTGAAAAATAAAGTGGCATGCACATCTACACATGGTCCCCCTATATTTGTGTGAAGTTTTATTGAAATCGGCCCTTCAGTTTAGGAGGAGTTGTCCGGACAAACTTAAAGTTATGGTTCTTATCAGAAAACCTGTTTATAGTGACCAGTTGCCATAGCAACCATAATTTTGTGAAAAATAAGGTGGCATGCACATCTACACATGGTCCCCTATATTTGTGTGAAGTTTCATTGAAATTGGCCCATCGGTTTAGGAGGAGTTGTCCGGACAAAATGCGTCTACAGACGGACGGACGGACGGACGGACGGACGACCTGATTCCAGTATACCCCCCTAACTTCGTTGCGGGGGTATAATAACAATATTTTATTTGTTTTACTTCCATTCAGTATAATATAAATAAATAAAGTCAAGAAAATATTGGTCTTGGGGTAGGTGATTTTGAGACGAGTTATTGTAGAGAGGTTGGGAGAGGGGAGTCACTTTACCATGATTATAGTGAAAAAAAATTTTTGTGGATTTAATTTTTTTCACTTAATATTTTCCAATCAACCTCAATTCATTAATCTATATATTTAAAAAAAATGAATTGAATGTGAGTCATGTAATGAGTGGGGAAGATGGGGGGGGGGGGGGGGGGGGGGTGTCACTTTACCATGGCCATGGTAAAATGACCCTCACCCCCCCCCCCCCCCCCCCCCCCCTGTTCCCGCCCCTCTGCACACCTACAAAGTTAACACTATTTTATTTGTTTTCCTTTTATTCATTATAATATACATAAATAAAGTCAAGAAAATTGGTCTTGGGGTAGGTGATTTTGATGTGAGTTATGTAGACAGGTTGGGAGAGGGGAGTCACTTTACCATGATTATGGTTAAAATATTTTTTTGTGGATTTAATTTTTTTCACTTAATATTTTTCAATAAACCTCAATTCATTAATCTATACATTTAAAAAAATTTAATTGAATCGTTATCAGTGAATTTAATGTGAGTCATGTAATGAGGGGGAAGATGGAGGGGGGGTCACTTTACCATGGCCATGGTAAAATGACCCCCCACCACTCCCGCCCCTCTACACACCTACAAAGTTAACACTATTTTATTTGTTTTCCTTTCATTCATTATAATATCCAAAATAAAAATAATTGAAGTAAACTACTGAAAGTTTGGCAAAAAACTCTTTCTTGATGGAGGGGGAGGGGGTCACTTTACCATAGCCAATCCAAATCATGTTGCTGTTAATGTATAGACCTGCTACGACATGAAATGATCTACCCCAATACAATTCTGTTGATACTTCACGATCTGATGTATAGAATGATACTTATTTAACCAAAATTTTCAATAATTTATTTCAATTAATTAATCAATCTATATGTGAGAACATAAAGCATCTACAAAATGTTTGGATGTTAACATTATAACAACAACAAGTGATGTTAATGTGAGTCATGTGAGGAGTGGGGGAAAGCGACCCCCCTTCCTTACATAACTCACATCAATATCAATTATCTCAGGCCAATTTAGATTTGTTATAATGTATAGATTAAGGAATTAAGGTTTATTAAGAAAATATTTTATTTTATTATGGATATAGTAGCGTAGTAAGTAAAATTGATTAATATATTTTATCAATTTTACTGATTACACTACCATATCACACATACATGATCACATCAAAAAATTTTCTAAGACAAATCTTGTTTTGTTATGATGGATATTTTAAGGAATTGAGTTTTTTTTAGGTCACCTGAGACGAAGTCTCAAGTGACCTATTCTAATCGCCTTTTGTCCGTTATCGTCCGTCGTCCGTCGGCGTCCATAAACTTTTCACATTTTCGACTTCTCCAAAACCACTGAACAAAATTCAATGAAATTTGGCAGAAAGTTTCTAGGGATGAAGGTCAACCAAAATTGTGAATTATATGGTCCCCACCCCCAGGGGCCTGAGGGGTGGGGCCAAAAAGGGTCAAATTGAAAAAAAACTTCAAAAATCTTCTTCTCTACTCTCAGATATGGTGAAGTCAAACACTCTTTATAGATGGAAGGGTCTTGTGGTGCTTTACCAAAATTGTGAATTGCATGACCCTAGGGTCTCACGTTTGCCCCTGGGGAGGGGGTAAACTTTACTATAGTTTATATAGGGAAATCACATTTTTGACTATTATTTGTTGGATTTGTATTGGAATTCATTCTAACTTGGTTCAAATTATCAGCATGGGATGACAGTTTGATGGTATGTACATGTTGGCCCTAGTTGACCCCCAGGGGCTGGTGGGTGGGGCCAAAAAGGGTCAAATTGACTAAAATTTCAAAAATCTTCTTCTCTACTCTCAGATATGGTAGAATCAAATACTCTTCATAGATGGAAAGATCTTAAGGTGCTTTACCAAAATTGTGAATTTCATGACCCTGGGGTCTCACGTTTGGTAAACTGTACTATAGTTTATATATGGAAATCACATTTTTGACTATTATTTGTTGGATTTCTATTGGAATTTATTCTAACTTGGTTCAAATTATCAGCATGGGATGACAGTTTGATGGTATGTACATGTTGGCCCTAGTTGACCCCCAGGGGCTGGTGGGTGGGGCCAAAAAGGGTCAAATTGACTAAAATTTCAAAAATCTTCTTCTCTACTCTCAGATATGGTAGAATCAAATACTCTTCATAGATGGAAAGGTCTTAAGGTGCTTTACCAAAATTGTGAATTTCATGACCCTGGGGTCTCATGTTTGCCCCTGGGGAGGGGGTAAACTGTACTATAGTTTATATAGGGAAATCACATTTTTGACTATTATTTGTTGGATTTCTATTGGAATTTATTCTAACTTGGTTCAAATTATCAGCATAGGATAACAGATTGATGGTATGTACATGTTGGCCCTAGTTGACCCCCAAGGGCTAGTGGGCGGGGCCAAAAAGGGTCAAATTGACTGAAATTTCAAAAATCTTCTTCTCTACTCTTATATTTGGTAGAATCAAAAAATCTCCTTAGATGGAAGGGTCTTATGGTGCTTTACCAAAATTTTGAATATAATGACACAGGGGTCTCGCGTTTTGCCCCTGGGGAGGGGGTTAACTTTACTATAGTTTATATAGGGAAATCACATTTTTGGCTATTATTTGTTGGATTTGTATCGGAATTTATTCAAACCTGGTCAACATCATCTGCGTTAGATACCAGCTGATATAGTACACATGTTGGCCCTGACTGACCCCCAGGGGCTGACAGGCGGGGCTAAAAAGTGTCAAATTGACTGAAATTTCAAAATCTTATTCTCAATACCTATATAAGATTAAATCAAAAATTTTTCATAGAAGGAATGGTTTTATGGTGTTTTACTTGAATTGTGAATTTCATGACCCTGGGGTTTCACATTTGCCCCTTGGGAGAGGGTAAACTTTGCGATAGATTATATAGGGAATTCATATCTTTGACAAATCATTTGTTTTGTCTATTTGAATTCATTTTAACTTTCTTAAAATTATCAGCAAGGGATGACAGCTTAATATGCACATGTTGGCCCTGACTGACCCAAAGGACTGATGGGTGGGGCCAAAAAGGGTCAATTAAATTAACTGAAATATTTCAAATCTCAGGTGACCGTTAAGGCCCGTTGGGCCTCTTGTTTTTTTGAAAATATTTTGTGAAAAAAAAAGGCAATCACAAAAATGGCCATGGTGAAGTGACCCCTCTCCCCCCCCCCCCTTACATGATCACATCAAAAACTTATGAGATCAATTTTGTTTTGTTTTGTTATAATGTATAGGTTAACAAATTGAGGTTGATAAAAAAAAAACTTGAAAAAAAATGTCAAAATATCTTGTTTCGTTATGGTCATGGTAAAGTGACCCAAACCTGCCCCAGCTTTTGCAATGATCTACCAAAATCTAATATTGTAAATACTTTATTTTTTGCGAAGTAAACTTGTTATAAAAGTTTGGTGAAAAAGGTATATCAAAGCATTGTAAAAGTAGTGGAAGGGAATGAGCGGGGGATGGGGGGTCACTTTACCATGTTACAAAATGGCTACCATGGCTGCCATGAAAAAGTTGTTACCAGGTTTGAAAGATAACAAAATTTTGTTGACTCCCCTTCCTTAACATTCAAACCAGTTTTAAACTCAATGGTACCAGTGGAACTGGAGAAGACGTTTAAAATGAGTATTTTTTCAAGGTGGTTGCCATTAGCCATCTTGGATTTCGGACTGACCGAAAAATTTTAAATCCCATTTGGATCCCATCTATAATACCATCAGAAGTATTTTCTCTTGGAGAGATTTGATTATTAGCACAAAAGCCCAAAAATAGTTTGATAATCATTAATGCTGTTATACTTTCCATCCTCAAAACTACCTATAATATAATTTTAGGGCATGAACCTTCACATTTCACCTGTCTTAAGTTATATACTAGAGGTCTACAGGAAAATAGCAAATACAAACTAGAAATGTAAGTCAACTAATACCCCGCTACCTCTCATTTGCAACCATGGCATAGCACTGTTGTATTTGCTACCCTCCAAAAACACGTGTACATGTATATGTAATATTCAGCCTAATGAGAAAATATCTAAATATTTCCCTGGCAACGGTTCTGGAAATACCGGATGTCTTAGAAAGTAGACATTAATAAGTTCCATCACTTAAGCAAGTTTGAACATCTAAGGACTGATGAGACATTAGCTAGCACACAAAACCTGTGTATACTGGCTAGGTTACCATGCAACCAAAATTATATATATATATTTAAACAAGAGGCCAAGGGTCTGTATCTCAATGGTTCCAAAAATTTAACCAAAGAAGAGGCCCATGGGCCTTAACGGTCACCTGCGAGTTTTGATATATTTTAGCATATTTGACCCCTGTGACCTTGGATTAAGGTCAAGGTCAATCATTTGAACAGTCTTTATAACCCTTTACCAAAGAATGCTTAAAACCCCATATCAGGTCTGTTAGCCTTTTGGTTTTCAAGAACTTGTGTAAAAGAATTTAGCATATTTAACCCTGTGACCTTGAATGAAGGTTAAGGTCATCCATATGAACAAACTTGGTAGCCCTTTACCACAGCATACTATGGACCTAATATCAAGTCTCTTGGCCTTTTCGTTATTGAGAAGTCTTTGAAAGATTTTAACCTTTTTGACCCCTGTGACCTTGAATGAAAGTCAAGATAATTCATTTTGACCAACTTGATATCACTTCATCACAGCATGCTACAGACCCAATATCAAGTCCCTTGGCCTCTTGGTTATTGAGTAGACGTCCTATAAAGATTTTATCCTATTTGACCCATATGACCTTCAATGTACGGCAAGGTCATTCATTTGAATCAGCTTGATAATCCTTTCACCCCAGCATGCTACAGACCCAATATCAAGTCCCTGAGCCTTTTGGTTATTGAGAAGAAGTCATTTAAATATTTCAGTCTATTTGACCTATGACCTTGAATGTAGATCAAGGTCATTCATTTGAACAAACTTGGTAGTTTGGTTTGTTTGGTTTGTTTTGTTTAACGTCCTATTAACAGCTAGGGTCATTTAAGGACGTGCCTGGTTTTGGAGGTGGAGGAAAGCCGGAGTACCCGGAGAAAAACCACCGGCCTACGGTCAGTACCTGGCAACTGCCCCACGTAGGTTTCGAACTCGCAACCCAGAGGTGGAGGGCTAGTGATAAAGTGTCGGGACACCTTAACCACTCGGCCACCGCGTAGCCATTCATTCCAGCAAGCTACAAACCCAATACTAGGTCTCTGGGTATGTTTATTATTGGGAAGAAATTGTTAAGAAGTAAGTCCCTAGAGGTTGGAAAATCCCCTAGGGGATTTTTTTTTGCAACAGGATTGCGTTTATCTCTTGGTGTCCAGCAATGCTATATCTGTTTATGGGGTTGGAATCTCAACGGTGTCAAAATACAAAAAGTTTATAGCAATATAGCAAAAGTGCTCCCTTTAGGCACCGCTCCTCAGCACCCTTGCGGTCATCCGCACAATTTGTAGCTTTTGTAGCTAAAAATGCTACCAGTCATATATGAGTGATATTCATTGATTAGTTCCAGAGAAAAAGTCATTCATAGCAATATAGCCATTTGCTCCATTTTGGCCCTGCTCCTTAGCACCCTAGGGGTCAGCTGGACCATTTGTTGAATTTTGAATCCCAACCCCCTAGGGATGCTACCAGTGAAATATTGGTGATATCTATATATATTGATTACTGTACTTCCTGAAATTTGTTTATAGCAATATTAAAGGCAAATTGATCCTATTTGACCTGTCCCTAAGGCCCCTGGGGTTAGCCTCATCATTTGTATGAATTAAAATCCCAGCTACCTAGGGATTTTACCACTGAAATATAAATGCCAAACATTGCTCAGTCCAATAGAAGTTGTTAATATCAATATTGCCAAATGGACCTCTTTTGACCCCGCCCCTAAGCCCCCCTCCCCTCACAGGGGGCAGCACCCTACTTGTACAGTTTTGAATCCCTATCTCATAGGGGTGTTACCAGTCAAATATGAGTGATATCCATTCTTTAATTCCAGAGAAGTCAATTTAGACAAATTACCCCTTTGGCCCGCCCTCAGGCCCCGGGGGGTCAGCCCCACTATTTGTACAAATATGAATCCCAAATCTATATCAATTCTACCAGACATCTATGAACGATATCCATTGCTTAGTTTCAGAAAAGAAGTCATTTATATAAATTCAGTCAAATCAACCTCCTTTGGCCCCAGATCCCAGGCCCCCGCAGGGTAAGACCCACCATTTGTACCATTTTGAATCCCCAAACCTTAACGATGCTACAGGTCATTTTTTGTTCAGTTCCAATAAGTAGAAGTCAATTGTTGACGGACGGACAGCAGACGCTGGACGCCACGATGAGCTAATAAATAAAACGAGGCCCATAGGCCTTAACGGTCACCTGAGATTTGAAATATACTTCAGTTAATTTAATTGACCCTTTTTGGCCCAACCCATCAGTTTAAAGGGTCAGTCGAGGCCAACATGTGGAAACCATTAAGCTTTCCTCCCATACTAATAATGTTAACCAAGCTAGAATGAATTCCAATAGAAATCCAAGAAATAATTTTCAAAAATGTGATTTCCCTACATAAACTATATTAAAGTTTACTCCCTCCCCAAGGGCAAACATGAGACCCCAGGGTAATAAAATTCAACAATTTTGCTAAAGCACCTTAAGATCCTTTCATCTATGAAGAGTGTTTGATTATAATATCTGATAGTGGAGAAGAAGATTTTTGAAATTTCAGTCAATTTGACCCATTTTAGCCCTGCCCATCAGCATATGCTAGTCCTCAAACTGGACATCTCCAGTTTGTCAACATTTGACCCTTTAGAGGTATGCAGTCCTTTTCAGAAAATAGCAACAATGAATTTTTTATTGATGTGCATATGCAGACAAAGAACAGCCGACTATCTGATGATGATGACCTTATCTTTTTATATTCATTGTCCAATTTTATATCACTTAACTCTTTCAGTACCGTTGTCTACTATAGTCGACATAAAAATGTGCTGCCTCTTCCCCGTTGTCGACTATAGTCGACAGACTAAGTTGACGTTTTTAAAGTGTTGATTTGTTGACAGCATCAACCGATAAATACAATTAGCAAATGCAGTGATTTATAAAATCTATTCAAAGCTTTTGAAACAAATACTTTGGTTGTTAAATAATTTGTATTTCCTTTGTTTTACGTTTTTTTTTTCGGTACAGTAATAGTATATATTTTCTCAATATGTTCTTAGTGTAAACAATATGGCGGCTTGCTACATTTGCATTTTAGATATCAGAGTCTAGGACGTTTCAGAGTGATAAATCTGATCTAGATCTTATTTTGTTAAATATTTCTTAATCATGTACAAAGATAACACTAACCTTTCTGTTTCTATATGAAAATAACAACACACCAAAAATGCACATGTAGTCTGCCATTTTGTTTAAACTTCCGGGGGCGAGCCTAATAACAACTTCCGGTACGGAATCCGGAAAGAACACAAAGTACGGAAAGAGTTAAGCGTCGGGTGTGTATGGTTGACCGAGCATATTACGAATGTGTATGTCCAATTTCATATCACCTCAGTGAATGTGTATGGAAGAAAAAAATACAAATTAATACCTTGTGTTGGCTGGTTCTGCTCATGCTCTGTCAAGGACGAATGGCTGTAATAGAAAAAATCAAAGTACTGAAAGTACTGTAGGAGGCGTTAGTCAGATGTAAAAGGAGATATTTGAAATAAAGCAAGAATACAGATTAAACTGATATCAACATGACTAAACATTTCCACTTAAGTGTGTCAAACCAACCGGACATAATGGTTTTCACAGTCCTGATGAATGTAATGGTTTAGGCTGTTCCGATGTACGTGATGGTTTTAACCATCTTAAAAGTTGCAAACCTACTTCTAAAAGTCGTTAAACATTTCTTATTTCAATCAAACCTTTACTTAAGAAGTCAAACACTTTTATTTTTTTCAAATCAACTTCTACTTAGGTACATGTCATTAACATTCATACTTTAAACCATCTTTTATACTTAAGTAGTTCAAAATTTGCATTTATGTGTTTAAAACAAACTTATATTTTATAGGCCTGGGTATTAGAAATGTCGAAACAATATGATATGCATTTCGATAAGTTAAAACAATACACGATATGTATTGAAAATACAGGAGTGCCTGCTACTTTTTTTGTTGAAAGTGTGCAATGTCTTTCAATATCTTGTAAACAAAATTGTTTATTCCTTTCTATTTTGATCTTAGAATAATATCAAAATTAGATTGACGGCTTTTAAAAGTTATCACTTTTTTTTCAACAAAGACCTCATTTTTAAGGACAATTATTTCAAAATTAGATATCAATTCCATCTTTTTTAATAGATCCAATGGCAATATTAACAATAAACTGTGATTTGTGATTTGTTGCTTTTTAATTTACCACCAAGATGTATATAATAGCCTAGTAGCTATAAGTACTGTATATAAATATACAGCGTTTTACATGCAAAATATTGAAGAAAACTTTCATATTTGATATCAATTCAATATGATTGTATAAGGCCTTTGGGGTGGGGAAAGAACCCTGGGCCTATTTTTACATCAGGATTGTGTTCATCTCTTGGTGTCCAGCAAGATTATGGAGTTGGGATCTGAATGGTTTCACAGATAAAACAAGAGGCCCAGAGAGCCTGTATCGCTCACCTGGTTTTATGAGATATGAAACAAGAATGATGCTTAAGTTTATTTGTCAATATATCATAAGCATTTTATATGGGTACATGTACATTGGTTTATTGTTATTCTAAAAATGTCAATTTAGCGAAATTGACCTATTTTGGTCCCATCCTTCAGCCCCCGGGAGGTTAACCCCAACATTCGTACAATTTTGAATACCCATCCCATAACCATGCTACCATACGAATGTAGGTTTTATACCAAATTGTGCAGTTAATCCATGAAATGAAATTGACTTTGGGTACAACCCCATAGGAATTGCTACCACACCAATGTGAGTTATATCCATAACTTAGTTTCAGAGAAACCAATTGAGCCCTTTTGACCCTGCCCCAGGGGGTCAACCCCACCATTTTTACAATTTTGAATCCCTATCCAAAAGGATGCTTACCAGTCAAGTATGAGCTATATCGATTGCTTAGTTTCAGAGAAGAAGTTATTTACGTCAATTGAGCCAAATTGACCCCTTTTGAGCCAACAATTGAATTGCAATTGATGAATAATTTTTGATTTTGGCAAGAAAACATTCTTTAAAGGGCATGTCTGCATCATTTTTAATAATTTGCCCTTGAAACTTCGCACACACCTTCATAAGAGGCGGTTCTTTAAAATGTTAATGAAGGTCAAGGTCAGAGATATTAACTCAATATTTGTAGCCAGTCACACATGTTACATGTATCTGTTTGCCAAATATCCAGCCTTCGTGTGTATGTGCAGTTTTGGGTCATTTTTTTCATTTTGGTAGGAATTTCTTTTTAAAAGTGCCATATCTGCGTCATTTTGATTATTTGACCTTGATACATTGCACACACCTTTAAAAGGGCTGATTCTTTAAAATGTGACCCAAATTAATAATTTTGAAAGAACTTTGAATTTTCTTCATCATTTGACCCCAATGACCTTGAATGAAGGTCAAGGTCAAATATAAGTATAACATTTGTAGCCAACCATACGTTATCGATGCGCCAAGCATCAAGCCTTCATGTGTATTTTAAAGATAAAAGAGCAGAAACCTTTATTCTGCAATTTTGGATTGTTTTTTAATTTTGGCTGGAGAAAATAGCTTTATGATTCTTTTCCAAGTGCCATATCTTTCTGTCATATATTTATCTGATGACAATAAAATATGCACATTCTGTTTCAGTGGACTATGTTCTTTCATATGAAATGAAAAAAATAATCAATAAAAGATTTTTATTTTTGACATTCGAACCCATAACAAGTCGTTGGCCTTGACATTCTCTGACAATATATCATTGAGAAAACTTTGCCCTAACCACGTGCTAACCAATTTCCAATGAAAATGAAACAAATTATGCTAAAATATGTGTGATGAGTTTCCTATATAAACTATAGTAAAATGTATCCTCTCCCAAGGGAGAATGCGACACATAGGGGGCCATGAAATTAACAATTTTGATAAAGCAGCTTAAGAACCTTTTGTACACCATTCTGCGATATCTTGGTCTTAAGAAGAAGACCGACGCATGACGACATATCAAATTATAATGGTGTATATTATGAGCTGAATGTCAAAGGATTGTAAACTCTGTACAAATTGTATTTTATTATCAGGCAGTCAGCCTAAATGTATGTTTCATATATACCATATTAGAAGTTTGATGTTTTGTACGATATATATATATACATCGTACTTAATTTTTACACATACATTAAAGGAGTTAGCTACTTTCATAAATTAAGATGTTTTTTCTAGAGTTTGCTAGGCCGGATGAAATATGATCATCAGCAATCAGTATGGTAAATAAGAGATTTGATAAAATGCCTCTCGTAGTCAACCACTCATGATCACTCAACTTCTTTTTGTAGGAGTCAATATTATATGTAGGAGAATTAAACTCTCACGATGTCTGTTGCACATAAGTACAAAGAAAACATTATCACTTAAGCCGAAAAAATTCACACTTAAGTAGCAATAACACATAATAGTCAAAAATCAATATATGTGATCAGTGATAAGAAACAGTACTTATGAGCATTTTTGGCAATTTATCCTGAAAACAGCTATAGCCTTCCATATTTGACATCCCACAGATTGTTGCTTGTATATATATATAGTTTTAAAGGTCAATATTGGAAAACACCTAAATGGTTATACATGAATTCATAATGAATAGAATTATTGACAAAAAGTTTCATTTATTTTCACACTTTCTGGAGACCAATAAGGAGATTGATGATCATTTTAAGGGATTTGTTCGTGACATGAAAATCAAACATTTTTAATGAAATTTCAAAAGCAAATATAGATTTATTTTGAAAGTTATGAGGAATATTGATATTTGAGAAAGTCTTATATTATATGGATTTTATATTGATTGCCAATAGATATATACATGTATTTATCATTTTACATGTAAACAACAAAAAGTTGTACTAATAGGTTCAAATGCAATTGGTATACATTTTGTTAATCTACAATTAATTTGTATTGTTTAAATATTCTATGTAATACAAAATTAAACATTTCACAGCTTGGTGCATACAAATGTATATATATATTACATGAAAACATTTGAAAAGGTTGAATCGTGAGCTGAATAATATATTAATAAGACAAGCTGGTTCAATAATAATTTAGCATTTTCATATATATTTCGAGTGCGAGTAGCTACTGCAGTAAACCTTATCACAAAAATCCAGATTCTGTATATTGTCTCTGTCGGGGAAGGTACAGCACAAATGACCACCATGACAGATATGTGCCAGTTTTCTTTAATAGTTTAAAAAATGTGATTTTGTGGTCTGGCCAGGCTTAAACAACTTATCGTAAACAGTTTCGTCCTAAATAAACAAACGCTTATTTCAGTGGGTCAACAAACAGATTTAAACTTTGTAAGCAACTTGCCTTTAATTCATGATAATAGATATTAATTTCTAGCGACAATCATCACACTTTAATGCTTCGTGTGAAGCCCGTGTCCACGTGCCTCCATTTTGACAGAGTGTTTGCTCACGTAAACAGACGGAACAAGTGATCGCTAAATATCGGACTAAATCTCATAAAATCTCGTGAACAAACTACCAAGTTGTAAACAAAAGTAATGCTGTTAGCCAAAACCTGGAGGGTATTATGGAAATCGGGAATTTGTTTGCACTTGGTTGTTATGCCGTTTTTATTCCTAGTAGTTAAACAAGTGTCCTCTGTAAGGTAACGTCAGAATCTCGCAGTTATCTCCCTTCAATCAGTATTTTCGATATAGATTTGCAAAAATCGATGCAGGTGTAGATATTTACAAGACATTATTCTTATTGTTTATTCAAAATAGTTCCTGAAATGTTCACAACATTATCAGCATAGTTAATACATTTGTGTGCATATCTACTTTGAATGATGGACTACAATGACGTGCCTCATACTTGGAACCAAGCGAATCATTACCCCTAGTTGCAGAAATTACCACCAGAGGTCTCAAATTCCGGGCTTCCGCCGAAGAGAAATTTATACTGAATATACCTTTTTTCATGTAATAGCACTTTATTTGTAGTCTTGATAGTTTTCATAAATGTATGTTCAACTACATCATATATGAACCAAAAGAAACTACAAAATGAACTGTGAAAGGAAATATAACGAAAATGAAAATGAGAGATTGTGATGTCACAACTAGTAGGTGACTGTAATATGGCAGGCGTAAACGCCTCCATAAAAACACAATATCAAATACTGTAAATAAAACCATTGATAATGGAATGAAACATATGCTGTTTTTCAGTGATTATGAAAATACTGTGTTGTTATTAAAAACCTTAAAAAAAATGTTGTTTGTTTTCAGGATACGTCGTGTTTTATGATTTTATCATTTGAGATATAACTATCATTGAAAATTCACACAATAAATACACATCTTTATAGATTTTATTTACTATCCTTGATATTCTAGTTTGTATCCTCATCAACTGACCTTGTTATGTTGGTGTTTGCTCTGCTCGCTCCTGGTTCGACAGCAACTGTTGGAAAAATAATTTATAAACAGCCAGTTAACAGGTAGGTCAGTTCTACCTGTATTACCATAATTCCTAATAAGAGGCCCATTGGCCTTGACAGTCACATAAGTTTTGAAATATTTCTGTCAATCTGATCCTTTTTGCCCAGCTAATCTATCAGCTAGAATTGCTAGTATTATTTCAACAGGAAATCCAACAAATGATAGTTAAAATATGATTTTCCTATATGAACTATAGTAAAGCTTGACCCTTCTCAAGGGGCAAACATGCAAGTCCAGGGTAATGAAAAACATAATAATGGTAGAGCACCTTAAGACCCTTCCATCTATGACTTGATTCTAACTTTATTTGGGTCTTGAGAATAAGATTTTTGAAATTTCACTCAGATGTAATATACAAATGTATACTTACACACTTTAAGTTGTACAATATCTCCATCCACTGATTTTCCATTGGCCTCTGCCGTGCATTGGTAGTAACCTTCATCCACTGGTTTGTTTGGGTTTCTTATCACAAGTGTAGGCGATTCCACACCAGAAAAGTATTTATCATTGTCAATAACAACTCTTTTCTTTGGTGATGGCATTTTGTCTCTTTTCCATTCAATACTGTTTGGTACAGGATCCACGCTACATTTTATGAATGCTGCATCAGATTCTTCCTGTATCTCATATATTAGCTCATGCGTCGAAATAGCCATTTCTTTTGCTAAAAATAAAATCAAACATCTGTAAAATACCAAAATAACTAATGCAATTTTGACTAAAAACTATACATGCTTGAGTATAAACTTAACAACTAAATGCAGAACCAAAACAGGTTATGGACAAAACAAAGACCCAATGGGCCTGAATTGCTCACCTGCTATCAAGTGATCCTCACTACATTAATGTAATTAAGAAAACGTGTATCACAGACCATACATAAGATATCGGGGCCATGCTGTTATTTGTAAAGGTGTATTTTAAATATTCTAGCCAATTTAAGTCTTCTAACTTAAATTATGGACAAAGTCATTCATTTGAACACACTTCCAAGTCCTTCACCAGACGATGCTACAAGCCAAATATCAGGTCTCTTTGTCTTTTGGATATTGAGAAGAAGTCTGTTGGACCCCTGTGACCTTGAATGAATGTCAAGGTCATCCATTTGAACATACTTGGTAGCCCTTTACCCCAGTATGCTACAGATCCAAATTCCGGTCTCTGGGCCACTTGGTTATCGAGAAGAAGTTGGTTAAAGATTTTAACCTTTTTGAGTTCTGTGATCTTGAATAAAGGTTATGGTAATTCTTTTGAACAAGCTTATCAACTATCAACCCATTTACTACATACCCATTACTAGCTTCAACGGTCCGTGTTGATGTGTGTTGGAATATTGTTTTTTGATAAAAACTCGTCAATAAAGGTATGTTTTTATCTAAATGTGTCATACAACCATTCACGTTTTCCTATTGATTATTGTATTAGCTGTGTTCAAGGGTAAGTCGCGTCTCAATCAATCAAATAACTTGTGGAACTTACAAAGCGACGACTGCATGTGTTCCTGTGTAACTAGGTGAGGCTGTTCTCAGAAAATACCTATTCAAACAAAGACTATATCTCAGGTAGGTGATCGAATCCTGTCACTTAGCCATAGAGCTTTTAATCCCTGTGTACACGTGTCCACAGGACATGGCTTCTACTAAATATGTGGACTTTCGTAGCGTAATGAACATATCAATTACATAACTAAAGGAAAGTGCCAAAATGTAACACACATGATGGTAAACGCAATAATTTGATATATATTTAACCACACATTTTAAGCAAAAAACGTCTTGGCGACGCTAAAATATCCCAAAGTACGGTATTTGAAAATTTGAGCCTATTTGATCCCTCTGGCCTTGAACGTCTGTCAATGTCATTCTTTTGAAAAAACTTTGTAGCCATTCAACCCAGCATGCTACAGACCCAATATCAATTCCAAATGCCTCTTGGTTATTGAGAAAATGGTTAAAGATTTTAGTCTTTTTGAATCTTGTGACCTTGTATGAAGGTCAAGGTCATTCA
Organism: Pecten maximus; assembly: GCF_902652985.1. Taxonomy (NCBI): domain Eukaryota; kingdom Metazoa; phylum Mollusca; class Bivalvia; order Pectinida; family Pectinidae; genus Pecten; species Pecten maximus. Next base: position 29,922,086 of record NC_047033.1, read on the forward strand.
TTTGAACAAACTTGGTAGTCCATCATCCCAGCATACTACAGACCTTATAACAGGTATCTGGGTCTCTTTGTTATTGAGAAAAAGTTATTCAAACATTTTAGACTATTTGACCCCTGTGAGCTTGAATATTGGTCAAGGTCATTCATTAAAGTCTAATATTAAATATTAGGCAGGTTTACACAGCAGATATGGGGCCTGCCTGTCATCCAAACACAGTCAATTTGACACACTGCATGGCTTCACTTGAAGCTTTTGGAGATTTGTGCTCCTCCTTGCTGACCAGTACAGGTCATGCCAAGGCTAAATAAACTGTATCAAAGGACATCTCATGTCCGCTTGTCAACTGCACACATGTGCAAATATATACTCAAAGCACCTGCTAGTCTTTATGTTCTCTGTCTCTCAGATAAACAAACCTTATCAAAGCAACTTCCCAGTCTGAATGTAATGGGCACAGATAAGACTTGCATGCAGATGTTATCTTGGGGAATCTAATTACCCTTATCACTCAGTCTTGACCAGTCTGGCTCTATCCATGACCTCCTTGACCCTACGGTTATCTATGAAGGGAGGTTTCACTCCTGCACCTAATTTACATATTCTTATTAAATAGCCCCTTACTAACAAAGTAAGGATGTCAAGAGATCCAATCAGAAGACCACGCTCGGTCACATGGCTAATGTCAATTTCTCCTCAGAAATTCTATCCAAATTACCATTGTTGTTCTAACTGCTGGAACAAACAGTCATATTCCAAAACTCTGTGTTTTGTTGGCCTCTCATCAGAGACTGCTACAACTTCATCCATTCACCGAAATTGTCACAACTTAACAGTTACATCCTCGGCAAGAAAATTCTTCCAAAACACTCATCAGTTATAGATATGTCAGGACGTGGAAAAGGTCAACTTTGTGAAGACAGTAACGATACTCTCTATTCTGCTGTCAGTACGACAGGTGATAATGTCAGCAACCCGGACTCTAATAAGCCAGAAAACTGGACTATAGGTGAAATAAGGACACGACTGCTGGAGCAGAACATCAGACCACCAAGTGGTTATACCAAAACTATGCTGGTCAAACTGTACAAAGAAAATAATACCAGTGTTAGTGATGGTAACAGTGATGTGACGCCACCTACAGATAATGACCTTACACAGCCTGGCTACCACAGCAGGAATCCCTCATCAAATGAGGCAATGAAGGCTCTACAAGCACGTGTAACCAGGCTGAAGCAATTAATACTGCCAAAATACAGTAGCAGCGGGACAGTCCCCAGCTGTACCAGGTCATGTCCTGACTGTAACCTCAATGACCTCACCAACCTCACCGACCTTAGAGCCCCCAGCTGTAGCAGGAGGCATACCAAACAATTATGTGCCTCAGTCTGATGTCCTTCTACAACAGACAGGAATTTCATCAGAATCTTAATAGAAGTCGTACCTCAAGCCATACGCCAGCAGATAATAGAAGGTAAGGACGTCAACTTAGCTCTACTATTACTGCCATGTTATGACTATGATTGCACACGCTACAATCGATTCACTGAAGTTGGGGTGCGTAGTGTCCCGCTCCAAACAGACCCACGTCCATGTAAATCTCTCACTCTCGGAGAGTTTGTCAAGGCCTTCTCAATATATAGGAGCATCATGTGTGAATATTACCCTAATCACAGACAGTAGCTAGACGTCTACGAGCGAGACATAGTAGAAATAGCCAAAACATATCCTGGTCCTGTATTCTATGAATACCATAAAGCTTTCGCCACTAGGGCCACAGCACTTTTACACCAGTGTGGCATTAAGGTCAACTGGGCGATTCAGGACAATCAACTTTACACCACGATATGTTCCGGATATAGGAGCAACAGCTGCAAACTGTGCAACAACATGAATCATACAGAAGACTTCTGTCCTCTCATTTTGAATGGCCTAGGATCATCAGCAAAAAACCATAAAGGAAACAATAGGAATGGGGACAGCAACACGGACAGTAAAGGAAGGACCAGGGTCATTCACCATGGTAAAAAGGTCTGCAACGATTACAACGACCAAGATGACTAACGAAGTTAACAAGAAATTCTTAATTGGCCCTTATACAGAACCACTTTTTGATATATACAGGATCAACCCAATTGGAATAACGACAGGGAAGTACTCTGACAAGAAACGCCTAATCGCGGACATTTCTGCCCCCCCATGACTCCAAAGGTAACAGCATCAATGAATTAATCGCTAAAGAGGAATACTCATTGTCGTACATTAGTGTTGATGATGCCATAAATCAAATCCAGCATACATGAAGACACTCCAAGCTGTGTAAACTTGACATAACAGATGCCTTTAAACTTATACCTGTTTCTCCAAAACTCTGGCCTTTCTACGGTATATGCTGGAAACAACAATACTATTTTTATACCAAACTCACTTTTGGGTGACGTACCAGTCCTAAGATCTTTGACCTTTTATCAACCGCTCTCAGTTGGATTTTATCAACTAACTATCAGATAGAATACATAATTCACTACCTGGATGACTTTCTTACAATCGACAGACCAAATGTGGTAGCTGAACGAACAATGGCAATTTGGTGCTTTTTATGACGGTCAGTGGTTCCACGGTCACTGGCCACATCAAATATCCTTGGACAGTTCTGAAATGTCAATTGCTTTCATGGAACTATATCCTATCGTACTGGCCTGTATGATATGGGGACACAAGTGGTCAGGTCTCAGAATTAGACTACACTGTGACAATCAAGCAACTGTTGATATCATCAGGAAAGGGCGTTCAAAATGCGCTTATATCATGCCATTTATGCGACGCTTAACTTGGTGTACTTGTATCCACAACTTCGGTCTCACAGCCGTGCATATCCCTGGAAAACAGAATAATATTGCCGATGCCTTATCTCATTTCCAAATGGACCAGTTCCACGACTTGGCACCAGCAGCAGAGAAGAGCCAAAAAATCCCATTCCAGATTACAACAATGTGCCTCTATACTAGAACCAGGAGTGCGTGACCTATGGAATGCTGCAGTGGCTCATTCGACTAGAGCTACCTACACATCAGGTGTTTCCTGTTTCAAGAACTAAATCATCATCATGAATGGTATAAACAACCTAGCAAGTGTGTTTACCAACGTTACAGAAGAATTATTAATACTCTTCGTGACTCATTGTTATCATAACCTCAGATTGAAATATTCTACAATTAAGCTGCATCTATACGGAATTAAGTTCCATTGCACTATGCAGGGGCTCAGCAACCCGCTTGTGAATACTCATGGGTTACCACTTTACCGACTCCAGACCATATTACGGGGATTAAAGAAACTACAGGGAACTCTGGTAAAACCTAGACTCCCCAAAACTTTCAACATATTGTCTAAGTTATGCTCAGCATTTCGACAGGGTGTTTTCGATCCTGCCACAGACACTACTATGGAGGCTGCCTGCTGTGTGGCCTTCTCGTTCTTACGGTGTGGAGAATTCACATGCACCACTAACATATTTGATTCTTCAATTCACTTGTGTATCAGCGACATACAAGTAGCACCAGTAACAGCATGTCATTATGCCTCTAGGCGTCCAAAACCGATCCCTTTCGACAAGGAGTCACTATTCACCTGTTCCGCACCCATCACCATGTATGTGCTGTAGCCGCTGTCATCAGAATGCTGACAGAAATATTAATGAATGGTTGTCGTCCTTCGGACCCCCTATTTCATCCATTCTGCTGCCTTGACTCGACATGTTTTCATCAACAAACTAAGACAGACCTTGATCCAACTAGGTCTAAATCATTCACTATACACATGACATTCCTTCAGAATAGGAGCCACAACTACTGCCACCCAGTCAGATGTCCCCGATCACCTCATCAAAGTGCTCGGACGCTGGCAATCGGATAGCTACTGTCGATACATCCGCACCCCTCATCATATTCTCCGGAAAGCTCAAGCAGAAATGTGCAAGATTTCACCTGATACTTAGTAGCCTAGTGGCTGCCTTCTGTGTTCAGGAGTGTCTAAGTGTGTACTCTTTATAGGGCGAGTATATCTATAATGAGTACTATATATTCCACTGGATTAACATGTATATTGATGTGCTAATCTGTCATCATTCAAACCGGATATATGTGCATATTCCATTGGATTTATAAGTGTGTAAATGTGCTTATCTGTCACCATTCAGATTGGATATATGTGTGTATTCGTTTAGGGCGAGTATATCTAAACGGTACTATTACGGCCCTCATACTCAACAACTAACAGAAACGAAGGTAACAGAACACATTCTGCAGCCATGCAGGCCAGCATTCTTGTAAGGATTTCATCTGGACATTCCGAATTGGGATACAGAACCGAACTAAGGTTTACTAGTCATTGACATGGGGATAAAGGTGTCTCATACCCTACATTCCCTCTTTTGGGTCCTCGTATCATCACATGATTATAAACCATGTCTCTCATACTCCTTTTGGCCTATGGCAGTAAACTGACACCATGTAATAACATAATAACATGGACTATTAATGATGCCAGACTACTGCTATACACCACAAATCGGTCAATCCAACCCCCAGAACCAAGGGTTAGCTGGACTGCATACATCAACTCTATCTGGCCCAGGGTAAGACAGCAAGTCGAACCCCAAGCCTAAGTGATGTAACTCCCAACTCTTGCCGACTCCTGGACACTTGAGCGACCAGGCTATAGTACCCATGAGCTTCAGGTCAGCCATACCTCCAAGTTATGTTCTCAACGGGTTGTTGGCCATAGCTTTTCAGCACCATGCTCTTCAGCATTACGGGGTTCAAATAGCCCACGGCTATACCCCACCCGGTCCAAGGGAGGTAACTGCTAAGGTGATATGCACCCCTTATCTGCAAACTTTTTAATAAATACTGTAAATTTATCTTACATCGTTTGTTATTTTGTTGTGTAAATTGGAACAAAAATGGAGGCCCTTCACACCAGAATGCTACAGACCCAATATCAACTTCCTGGGCCTCTTGGTTATTGAAAAGTCCTTTAAAGATTTGTTTGCCTATATGACCTTTGTGATCTGGAATGCAGGTCAAGGTAATTCATTTCATAAAAACCTGCCCTTGAAAAAAGCCCTTTATCCCAGGATACCACAGACCCAATATCAAGTTTCTGGGTCACTTGGTTATTGATAAGAAAAAACCTGGTAGCCCTTTATCCAAGCATGTTACATGTCTGATATAAGTCCCATGGTCTCTTAGTCATTGAGAAGTCGTCTGATAATTTTTAGCCTATTTGATCCCACTGACCTTGAATACAGGTCAATGTCATTCATTTGAACAAGCTTCTTAGCCGTTTACCCCAGCATGCCACATAACCAATATCATCTCTGTGCGTTATGATTATTGACGACAGACGGTCAGACGACGGACGCCACACATTCAGGTAGGTGAGCCAAAAAATAAAACATTTCAGAAATTTATTCTAACAAATTTCCATTAAACCATATTAAACTCTTCAAGCATGGTTTGTCAGATATTGAGGATATGTAACAGATTCCCAATGTCCGGTCTAGATATCTGATGTAAAATCTGACACAGGTCTTCCTGTCATGTGTATATATAGATGTGTTATACACAATCTGACACAGGTCTCACTGTCATGTGTATATATAGATGTCTTACACACAATCTGACACAGGTCTCGCTGTATTGTGCATATCTATACAGATGTCTATACACAATCTGACAAAGGTCTCACTGTCTTGTGTATATCTATAGGGATGTCTTATACACAATCTGACACAGGTCTCACTGTCTTGTGTATATGTATATAGATGTCTTGTACACAATGACACAGGTCTCACTGCCGTAAGTATATCTATATAGAAGTCTTATACACAATCTTATATCAATTCATTATGTTTATAACGCATATACTGCTTTTTTTCGTCATATCAAACATCAACAATAACACAGATAAGGCTTTATCCTTCTCACTACCAACCTCTAATCTGGTTTCCATCTCTTTCGGTTCTAGGTTTCTTTGCTGCCGGTGGTCCTGTAAGTAAATGAATAGTTACATACCAGAAAAAACACTTATAGACAACCAAAGTTTCATTAATCAGCTTTGACACCATCAGGTACCAAACTGTTCCAACCAGACATGCATCAAACGACAATCATTTTTGATATCAGAGGGAGTTTGGCACCTACCAATGAATGATATTTATTGGTTCTATTTAAGACTGATGTTTTCTATATCTATTCCTTCTTCCCCTATAATAATCTAAAGATCTAAAAGAATGTTTTGAGAAATATAGATAATAAACTTCTATTGTCTAAATCAAAGATAACTGCCATTTTCTCCTGATCAGATTCAAAAGTGAATGAACAATAGGGACCAAGGGGAACCTAATGTCACGTAGTTTTCAAGAAAAAGTGATAACAAACATCAATACTTAAAATCCAAGATGGCTGCCTGTCGGCCATGTTGTTTTCCGATCGGTCCCAAAATGCAATATGCATAACTAAGCACCAAGGGGAACCTACATATAAAATTTCAGACAGATCCATTCGGTACTTTCTCAGAAACAGCGATAACAAACTTCAATTGTCAAAATCCAAGATGGCTGCCTGTCGGCCATGTTGTTTTCCGATCGGTCCCAAAATGTAATATGCATAACTAAGTACCAAGGGGAACCTTCATATGAAATTTGAGAAAGATCCCTTCAGAACTTTCTCAGAAATAGCGATAACAAACTTCAATTGTAACAAGAGATCCCAGAGGGATCTTGGCGCCCACCATTGAATGATCTTCATAGGTTCCATGTCAGCTTGATCTTTTCTCTTTTTTCCCTTCCTCTTACTAATCTAAATCAATTGAGAAACATCCCTCCAGTGCTTTTTTAACAAGGGAAACTTATATATGAAATTTAAGATTTAGTGATAATGGTTGTCTGTCGACAATGTTTTTTAGATTAGTACAAAAATGCAATACGACGGACCAAGGGAATCTACATATGAAATTTGAGAAGGATCCCTTCAGTACTTTCTCAGAAATAGCGATAACAAACTTCAATTGTCAAAATCTTAGATGGCTGGCTGTCGGCCATGTTGTTTTCACACCCGTCCCAAAATGCAATATGCATAACTATGGACCGTGGGCAAACGACATATGAAATTTGACAAAGATCCCTTTAGTACTTTCTCAGAAATAGTGATAAAAATCTTCAACGGTCAAAATCCAAGATGGCTGCCTGTCGGCCATGTTGTTTATGAACGGTTCCAAAATGCAATATACATAACAACAGATCAAGGGGAACCTACCTATGAAATTTGAGAAGGATCCCTTCAGTACGTTCTCAGAAATAGCGATAAAAAACTTCAATGATAAAAATCCAAGATGGCTGCCTGACGGCCATGTTGTTTTCCGATAAGTACCAAAATGCAATATGCTTAACTAGGAACCAAGGGAAACCTTTGCATATGAAATTTGAGAAGGATCCCTTCAGTACTTTCTTAGAAATAGCGATAACAAATTGCAACTGTCAAAATCCAAGACGGCTGCCTGTCGGCCATGTTGTTTTCTGATCGGTTTCAAAATGCAATATGCATAACAGGGCACCAAGGGGAACCTACATATGCAATTTGACATAATAAAAATGACAACTGACAAAACAGAATCTCATATACATTCAAAAAGGATATTCTTCTCTGTTAATAGCAGAGAGATCAGCAGGGACCGCCAACCAAGGCTGCAAAACATAAAGGCTATTCCCGAGACGAGACAGAGCCACCATTTCAAAAGTGTCCAGCCCTTTGTCGTTCTGTCTAGAGAAAGAACATGCTTCCGTGATGCATGCCAACAGCTGGAGGGATCATCAGAATGCAAGAATGCAGACATAGTTGGTAAATGGAATGTCTACACATTGAATATAAGAAGGAGACAAGGTCAGTGATCATTTTGGTAGACTTTTTAATTTTGCTGTAGATTGCTTTTAAGTTTGCACATTATACAAACATGTTATTCCATGGAACACAATACTGTCTGTGAAAGGTGAAGATATGTTCAGTTAGATGCACTATTGCCACAACAAGCTGTTACTGAGTTTTCTCTTTTTTTCTACATGATTTTCCTTTGTTAGTTAGTATAAATTGGATGCTACTGTTTTGATATTTAAACTATTTTTTTGCAGTGGCCCCTCCAGCTGTTGATGGCCCTGTGAATGATGCCCCTGTGGATGGTGCCCATGTGAATGCTGCCCCTGTGGATGGTGCTCCTGTGGATGGTGCTCCTCTGAATGACGCCCCTGTGGATGATGCTCCTTGGGATGGCGCTCCTCTGAATGATGCCCCTGTGAATGACGCCCCTGTGGATGGTGCTCCTCTGAATGACGCCCCTGTGGATGGTGCTCCTGTGGACGGTGCCCCTATGGATGGTGCTCCTGTGGATGGTGCTCCTCTGAATGGTGCTCATCTGAATGACACCCCTGTGGATGATGCCCTTGTGGATGATGCTCCTGAAAATGACACCCCTTTGGATGGTGCTCCTCTGAATGATACTCCTCTGAATGACGCCCCTGTGGATGATGGTCCTGTGGATGATGTCCCTGTCGATCATGTCCCTGTGGATGATGCCCCTGTGGATGCTGCTCCTTGGGATGGCGCTCCTCTGAATGATGCCCCTGTGAATGACGCCCCTGTGAATGACGCCCCTGTGGATGATGCCCCTGTGGATGACACCCCTGTGGATGGTGCTCCTGTGGATGGTGCTCCTCTGAATGATGCCCCTGTGAATGATGCCCCTGTGGATGGTGCTCCTGTGGTTGGTGCTCCTGTGGTTGGTGCTCCTCTGAATGACGCCCCTGTGGATGGTGCTCCTCTGAATGACGCCCCTGTGGATGATGCTCCTTGGGATGGCGCTCCTCTGAATGATGCCCCTGTGAATGACGCCCCTGTGAATGATGCCCCTGTGGATGGTGCCCCTGTGGATGACGCCCCTGTGGATGGTGCTCCTGTGGACGGTGCCCCTATGGATGGTGCTCCTCTGAATGATGCCTCTGTGAATGACGCCCCTGTGGATGGTGCTCCTCTAAATGACGCCCCTGTGGATGGTGCTCCTGTGGACGGTGCCCCTATGGATGGTGCTCCTGTGGATGGTGCTCCTCTGAATGGTACTCCTCTGAATGACACCCCTGTGGATGATGCCCCTGTGGATGATGCTCCTGAAAATGACACCCCTATGGATGGTGCTCCTCTGAATGATACTCCTCTGAATGACGCCCCTGTGGATGATGGTCCTATGGATGATGTCCCTGTGGATGATGGTCCTGTGGATGGTGCTCCTGTGGATGGTGCTCCTGAAAATGACACCCCTATGGATGGTTCTCCTCTGAATGACACCCCTGTGGATGGTGCTCCTGTGGACGGTGCCCCTATGGATGGTGCTCCTCTGAATGGTGCTCCTCTAAATGACGCCCCTGGGGATGATGGTGATGTGGATGCTGTCCCTGTGGATGATGGTCCTGTGGATGGTGCCCCTGTGGATGACGCCCCTGTGGATGATGCTCCTTTGGATGGCGCTCCTCTGAATGATGCCCCTGTGAATGACGCCCCTGTGAATGATGCCCCTGTGGATGGTGCCCCTATGGATGCCGCCCCTGTGGATGGTGTTCCTGTGGATGGTGCTCCTCTGAATGATGCCCCTGTGAATGATGCCCCTGTGGATGGTGCTCCTCTGAATGACGCCCCCGTGGATGGTGTTCCTGTGGACGGTGCCCCTATGGATGGTGCTCCTCTGAATGATGCTCCTGTGAATGACGCCCCTGTGGATGGTGCTCCTCTGAATGACGCCCCCGTGGATGGTGCTCCTGTGGACGGTGCCCCTATGGATGGTGCTCCTGTGAATGATGCTCCTGTGAATGACGCCCCTATGGATGGTGCTCCTCTGAATGACACCCCTGTGGATGATGCCCCTGTGGATGATGCTCCTGTGGATGATGCTCCTGAAAATGACACCCCTATGGATGGTGCTCCTCTGACTGATACTCCTCTGAATGATGCCCCTGTGGATGATGGTCCTATGGATGATGTCCCTGTGGATGATGGTCCTGTGGATGGTGCTCCTGTGGATGGTGCTCCTGAAAATGACACCCCTATGGATGGCTCTCCTCTGAATGACGCCCCTGTGGATGGTGCCCCTGTGGATGACGCCCCTGTGGATGATGCTCCTTGGGATGGCGCTCCTCTGAATGATGCCCCTGTGAATGATGCCCCTGTGGATGGTGCCCCTGTGGCTGACGCCCCTGTGGATGGTGCTCCTGTGGATGGTGCTCCTCTGAATGATGCCCCTGTGGATGGTGCCCCTGTGAATGATGCCCCTGTGGATGGTGCTCCTGTGGTTGGTGCTCCTGTGGTTGGTGCTCCTCTGAATGACGCCCCTGTGGATGGTGCTCCTCTGAATGATGCTCCTGTGGTTGGTGCTCCTGTGGTTGGTGCTCCTCTGAATGACGCCCATCTGGATGGTGCTCCTCTGAATGACGCCCCTGTGGATGATGCTCCTTAGGATGGCGCTCCTCTGAATGATGCTCCTGTGAATGACGCCCCTGTGAATGATGCCCCTGTGGATGGTGCCCCTGTGGATGACGCCCCTGTGGATGGTGCTCCTGTGGACGGTGCCCCTATGGATGGTGCTCCTCTGAATGATGCTCCTGTGAACGACGCCCCTGTGGATGGTGCTCCTCTGAATGACGCCCCTGTGGATGGTGCTCCTGTGGACGGTGCCCCTATGGATGGTGCTCCTGTGGATGGTGCTCCTCTGAATGGTGCTCCTCTGAATGACACCCCTGTGGATGATGCCCCTGTGGATGATGCTCCTGAAAATGACACCCCTATGGATGGTTCTCCTCTGAATGACGCCCCTGTGGATGATGCTCCTTGGGATGGTTCTCCTCTGAATGACGCCCCTGTGGATGGTGCTCCTGTGAATGATGCCCCTGTGAATGATGCCCCTGTGAATGACGCCCCTGTGGATGGTGCTCCTGTGGATGGTGCTCCTGTGAATGATGCCCCTGTGAATGACGCCCCTGTGGATGGTGCTCCTGTGAATGATGCCCCTGTGAATGATGCCCCTGTGGATGGTGCTCCTCTGAATGACGCCCCTGTAGATGGTGTCCTTGTGGATGGTGCTGTTTTAGCTGGTTAGTATTATAGGAAAATGTACAACTACAATATAAGCCAATATTACAAATAGTTCCACAATTCTCTTTATAAATTTTCTGAAAAAATAGTAATTAATTTGTTTGCCAGGTACGATGACCTATTTAAATTGATCTTCTATAGTGTACACACAAATTGGAGATGATTCATATGATGATGCCCATGATCTGAGTGGACTTAGTATAGGTGAGCAAGAACAAGAAGTTTAGTCATTGATAATGGAATCTATATCCCTGTAAGAGATTAATTTCATCCTTATTTTGTCCAGATGATGTTTTTTTAATGTAAATGTTGATTGCATGTTTCTTCCAACAGATTTGGTATGTTGACTGTTGTGATAATAATTGTTGACCTGAAATCATATTATTCATTTTCATGTCATCAGCATATTGTCGATAACATTTTGTTTAGCTTGGCCCATACAAACAAGTTTCATTTCTGAAACAACTTTGCTTGTAGCGGGAAAATTAGTTGTCTCTGAAAACAATTGATTCTGATGTAATATGTATGTTAGTTTGAAAAAATTGAAGTAAATCTTTTTTCCAAGACACAGATGTCATAATGGAGGAGATGAATAAATCAACCTCAGACTTCAATATCAGCTTTGGTGTGTATAAGTGTTAAAAAAACTTCAAGTAAATATAATAAGTAAGAGTACTTGACAATGTGTAATGAAAAGTAGAAATTGGTTAAAAAAATATATCATTATATTCATAAGAGTTTGTGTGTCCTTCCCTCAGAATTTGTTTGAGTTTAACATAATTTAAGGACGTGCCAGGTTTTGGTGCTAGGGGAGAGCCAAAGTTCTTGAAGAAAAGCCACCGACCCAGCTTAGATTTTCTGAGTTTAATATCTCGGAATGAAGAAGATCTCTTTTTCTGAAATGTTACATAAAGGTGTGACACCGGAGAGTCCTTCCTGGTTTATGGTTCTAGTAGTTTATCAATTTCTTTATAGCATTAACTTTTGATATTCATAATTGACAAGATTGACAAAAATTGACCCCTTTTGGCCCTGCTCCTAAGGCCCCTGGGGGGCCAGCCCCATCATTTGTACAATTTTGAGTCCCCTACCCATAGGGATGCTTCTGACCAAATTTGATTAAATTCTGATCAGCGGTTATGAAGAAGAAGTCAATTGTTGACGGACGGACGGACGACAGACGACGGACGCCACGGTATGGCATAAGCTCACCTTGGTCCTTCGGACCAGGTGAGCTAAAAATTGAAAAATAACTCATTTGAACCCTGTGACCTTGGATGAAAATCATGGTAATTTCTGTTTACACACTTTGTAGTCCTTTATGCAAGCTTGCTATAGACCAATGTAGTCCTTTATGTAAGCTTGCTATAGACCAATGTAGTCCTTTATGTAAGCTTGCTATAGACCAATGTAGTCCTTTATGTAAGCTTGCTATAGACCAATGTAGTCCTTTATGTAAGCTTGCTATAGACCAATGTAGTCCTTTATGTAAGCTTGCTATAGACCAATGTAGTCCTTTATGTAAGCTTGCTATAGACCAATGTAGTCCTTTATGTAAGCTTGCTATAGACCAATGTAGTCCTTTATGTAAGCTTGCTATAGACCAATGTAGTCCTTTATGTAAGCTTGCTATAGACCAAATATCAGTTCTCTGGGCCTCTTGGTTCATGAGGAGTTGTCCTCTAAAGATTTAGCAATGATTGCGCAATCACTGAAAATTTTAAGATGGCATACTGCCTTAACTGGAAGTGATATGAAAATACAGAAGGAATGAAAATAATCGGATTGGCATATACCATTGATTTATAAAAGAATTTTTCCAAAAAAAATTATAACGAAAAATTTCTAAAAATAGCAAAAATGACCTCCAGCGAGCTTTTTTGTTTGACCTCTAACCTCAAAGCTGTTATTATATAAAAGTTGGCCTCAGATGAATCCTACATGAATATACCTTTGAATATTTTTAACCTCATCCCGTTTTTGAGTTGTGGCCATTGAAGCAAAATAACCTTTGACGTCATGGCGGCCATTTTGGATTTTCGACCTACTTAATTTTTATTTCCTGCACCCCTTCAAATCATTCTATAATAAAGGCTGAAAAAGAAATCTGAATAACTTAAACCAGTTTGGCGTTACAGTTTCTACAAAATGAAATGCAGAAGATTAGGAAGAATAATAATAATAAGAAGAAACAGAACAAAAACAATAGGTCTTTTCACCACAATGTGAAAAGCCCTAATAAAAGTCAAACTTGAGACCCTAGGGTTATGAAATTCACTCTTTTGGTAAACACCTTCAGACCCTGCCATCTATGAAGTGTATTTGATTCCATCATATCTGACAGTAGAGAAGAAGACTTTGAAATGTCAGTCAATTTGGCCCTTTTTAGCCCTGCCCATCAGCCCCTGGGGGTCAGTCAGGGCCAACATGTGCATGCCATCAAACTGTCATCCCATGCTGACAATGTTTACCAAATTAGAATGAATTCCAATAGAAATAAAACAAACAAGAGGTCCAAAGGGCCTTAACGGTCACCTGAGATTTGAAATATTTCAGTTAATTTAATTGACCCTATATAAACTATAGCAAAGTTTACCCTCTCCCTAGGGGCAAACGTGAGACCCCTGTGTCATGAAATTCATAATTTAAATAAAACACCATGAAACCCTTCCTTCTATGAAAAGTATTTGATTCTATTTTATATAGGTATTGAGAAGAAGATTTTTGAAATTTCAATCGATTTGACCCTTTTTAGCCCCGCCCATCAGCCCCTGGGGTCAGTCAGGGCCAACAAATGCATACCATCAAACTGTTATCCAATGCTAATAATGTTGACCAGGTTAGAATGAGTTCCAATACAAATCCAACAAATAATATTCAAAAATGTGATTTCCCTATATAAACTATAGTAAAGTTTACCCTCTCCCCAGGGGCAAACGTGAGACCCCAAAGGGTAATGAAATTCACAATTTAAGTAAAACACCATGAAACCCTTCCTTCTATGGAAAGTATTTGATTCTATCTTATATCGGTATTGAGAAGAAGATTTTTGAAATTTCAGTCAATTAGACCCTTTTTAGCCCCGCTCCTCAGCCCCTGGGGGTCAGTCAGGGCCAACATGTGCATTCCATCAAACTGTTATCCCATGCTGATAATGTTGACCAGGTTAGAATGAGTTACAATACAAATCCAACAAATAACAGTCAAAAATGTGATTTCCCTATATAAACTATACTAAAGTTTACCCCCTCCCCAGTTACAAACGTGAGACCCCAAGGTCATGAAATTCACAATTTTGGTAAAGCATCACAAGACCCTTTCATCTATGGAGAGTTTTTGATTCTACCAAATAGGAGAGTAGAGAAGAAGATTTTTGAAATTTCTGTCAATTTGACCCTTTTTAGCCCCGCCCATCAGCCCCTGGGGTTCAGTCAGGGCCAACATGTGCATTCCATCAAACTGTTATCCCATGCTGATAATGTTGACCAGGTTAGAATGAGTTCCAATACAAATCCAACAAATAATGCGCCAATCAGCCCCTGGGAGACAGTCAGGGCCAACATGTGCATTCCATCAAACTGTCATCCCATGCTGACAATGTTTACCAAATTAGAATGAATTCCAATAGAAATAAAACAAACAAAGAGGCCCAGAGGGCCTGTAACGCTCACCTGGTTGCATGAGATATGAAACAAGAATGATGCTTAAATATTTGTCACTCAGGTACCGGTATTGCTATGTCAATATATATCATAAGCATTTTATATGAGTACATGTACATTGGTTTTATTTTGATACTAAAAATGCCAAAAAGTGCATTAATCCATGAAATGAAATTGACTTTTGGCACGACTCCATAGGGATGCTACCACACAAATGTGAGTGATATCCATTGCTTAGTTTCAGAGAAGAACTTGTTTAGACCAATTGACCCCTTTGACCCTGCCCCCTGCCCCCTGTCCCCTGGGGGGTCAGCTCCTTCCTTTACGCAATTTTGAATCCATACCCTAATAGGATGCTACCAGTCAAACCGTTGCTAAGTTTCAGAGAATAAGTTGTTTAAATCAATTTAGCCAAGTTGACCTTTTTTTGGCCCCACCCCTAAGCTTCCCCATTTAAATGTGAGTAAAATCCATTGCTTAGTTTCAGAGCAGAAGTCTTTTATATCAATTCTGCAATACTGACCCCTTTTGGCCCCGCCCCTTAGCCCCCAGGGGGGTTGGCCCGTCATTTGTACAATTTCAAATTCCTACCCCAAGGTGATGCTACCAGTACAATATCAGAGATATCCATTTCTTGGTTCCAGAGAAGAAGTCAATTACATGATTATAGCCCGATTGACCACATTTGGCCCCGTCCCTCAGGCCCCTGGGGGGGTCAGCCCCATCATTTGTACAATTTTGAATCCCCACCCCATAGTGATGCTACCAGGCAAATATGAGCGATAGCCATTCATTGATTTCAGAGAAGTCGTTTATATCAATACCGCAAAATTGACCCCTTTTGGCCCCGCCCCAGAGGCCCCTGGGGGGTCAGCCTCATCATTTGTACAACTTTGAGTCCCCTACCAAAGGGATACTTCTGACCAAATTTGTTCAAATTCTGATCAGAGGTTGTGAAGAAAAAGTCAAATAAGTCAATTGTTGACGGACGGACGGACGACGGCCGCCACAGTATGGCATAAGCTCACCTTGGGACCAGGTGAGCTAATAAGATCTGTATGATACAAAGGTATAACTATATATATGTACACTATTCTTACCTTCATTCAGGATTTCCTGAATTCGTCTTTGTTGTTCCTCCACATATGTAGCCTGTTGACGATTAATAACCTCCAACTTTGATATAATTGTTTCGTAGCTTCCCAAATCAATTTTCGTATAGTTGGTAAGACGTTCAAATAGGTCATTAACATTCTGAATGTCATTTAAGTCTCTACGAGTAAAAGGACAATCCCTAAAAAGCTCTTTCAGTCGTATGAAATCTTGTGGCTTAAGATGTTGATCCAAATGATCAACCAGTACATTATGGATCTCTGTGGCCTTTTCCCTATTGTCTGATGAGGATGCAGCCATTTTCTTACAAACCTGAAAAATAGCATGAACATAATCAATGTAATTAAAACTCTCATTAATGGTTCATGCAAAATAAACTTTTGATAGGTTTAAAAAACTTTCTTAGAATGTTTTTTTTACCAACAAAAGATCCAAGAGGGATCTTTATTTGTTGTATGCATGCTCTTTTCTCTCCTTACGGGTGATTGATCTGATAACAAGGAGACATATTAAATCTGAGAGAAACATTCGAGATGAATTTTCTGCGAATCAACAATATCAAAGCTTAACTTCTGTCAGTCATTTTGTTTTCTAAGTACGTAAGACTCACAATCAAATGGGCACAACAAGGGATCAAGAGAAAACTAAATATGAAGTTTGAGACAAGGGGGACCTACATATGAAGTTTGAGACAAGGGGAACCTACATATAAAGTTTGAGACAAGGGGGACCTACATAGGAAGGTTGAGACAAGGGGGACCTACATATGAAGTTTGAGACAAGGGGGACCTACATATGAAGTTTGAGACAAGGGGGACCTACATACGAAGTTTGATACAAGGGGAACCTACAGAGGAAGTTTGAGACAAGGGGAAACTACAGAGGAAGTTTTAGACAAGGGGAACCTACATATGAAGTTTGAGACAAGGTGAACCTACATAGGAAGTTTGAGACAAGGGGAACCTACATAGGAAGTTTGAGACAAGGGGGACCTACATATGAAGTTTGAGACAAGAGGCCCAGAGGGCCTGTATTGCTCACCTTGTTGGTTTGATCAAACTTCAAAATAATGTTGTTAACAGCTTTATTTGATGATGTCCAACAATGCTTTATATGGTTATGGGGTGGGGATCTCAATGGTTTCAAAAGTTATAACAAAGAATCCCAGTCCCTAGGGGTGGGGAAAGACCCTGAGCCTATTTTGACAACATGACTGTGTTAATCTCTTCATGCCCAAGAATGCTATTTATGGTTAAAGGGTGGGTATCTCAATGGTTTAGAGGCGGGGAAAGACCCCAGCTATTTTTCCAACATTATTTTGTTTATCTCTTGATGCCAAGAATGCTATACGGTAAACCTCCGGTTAGTTCGAACAAAATTAAATAAATATTGACGAACCTGTTCGAATTATTCGAAATTATGCTTCAAAAAATATGCGTGAGTTCGAACTATTCGAGACAATATCGGCGAAAATCTCGGCAGAGTAAAATCATTAGACACAAACACATCCACCGTAAATCTGATACGTAATAACGGCGGCCTGAACAATGGCACATTTATAAGTAAGTAAAATGATAGTTTTTCATTTAATTCAATATTAATTGATCGTTACACGTTTTTCATTTCGCAATAATTATGATGGTTTTTGCGCGAAGCCGCTCGCGGATCGGCTACAGTAGGCCCCAAAACAGTACAGTACACGTTTCATTTGTGACACAAAAGTTAAACATTTGTACAGTATAATCTTTGCATGATTATATTTTCTATCTGAATGAGAAACTATCACTTTATTATTGTAATAAATGGTCTCTTAAATACATCCAAAGCAGTCTTCATTACCTGTTGCGTTTACGAAACCACTGCTGTAAAAATAGGTGATATGTGTTGGTAAAATTAGGTCAGAACATCAACATGTCTGCTTTTAAATATGCCCAGTCGTATTATCTACAAAACATAGTTGATACCTGCAAAATTATCGATCACTAATTGGGATACCTGTGGATTGTTTTGACTGGATATGAATGCTCTTCACGTCACTCGGCACGATTGGGCGGCCGATCCTTTCAACTTTACCGCAAGCGACACCTCGCGTGGCCTGCTTACCTAGCGTGAGGTCGCTGGTTTTCAGGTAATACCTTGATTGACAATACTTAAGAGATTGTCCAGTCACAATTAAATAATCATAATGTTAAGTTAACACTATATGTGAAAATACAACGACGATTTCTTAGTTTGCCATACACAGCGCGAATACAAATACGCATGTTATTTATACATTGTCGGGGCCTAAATTTGGCAATCAGCTGTCTCGTGCGTGGTGTGTTTGGCAATGTAACAAAAACTGAATTAAAGTTAAAATATGTGGCATATATTAAATCACAGACGCATTCTAATGATCACGCATACAATCTTATAACCTAAACGTGCTTGTTGATCAAATTTAAATCTTGGCATTTTTTCGGGGCCGGTCATCGGGGCCGGGTCGTCGCGAGCTTTCAATGGAGTTTGCCGGAAAAAATGTTACTTTACGTTCTTCATTTGACAATTTCGAACTATCCGAAATGGTGTCAGTTATAAACAGCCAGTGTTCGAACTATTACTAGCTAAAAAATTACTGTTTTTCTAGAAAAAAATGTGTGTTCGAACTATCCGCGTGTTCGAATTAATAGGTTTACCGTATATGATTATGGGGTGGGGATATCAATGGTTTCAAAAATATAACAAATTAACTAATATAAGTCTTTAGGGGTGGGGAAATACCTCAGGCCCCCAGGGGTTAGCCAAACTATTTGTACAATTTTGAATCCCCATTTCATAGCGATGCTACCTGGCAAAAATGATCAATATCAACTGCTTGATTTCAGAAGTCTTTTATATCAATAGACAAATTAACCCCTTTTGGCCCCACCCCTCTGGCCCCAGGGGATTGTAGGTCTCCACCATTTGCACAATTTGGAATACTATCCCCATAGTGATGCTATCATTGAAATATGAGAGATATCCATTGCTAGATTTCAGAGAAGAAGTCGTTTATAACAATATAGCTAAATCGACCACATTTGGCCCAACCCCTCAGGCCCCTGGGGGTCAGCCCAATCATTTGTACAATTTTGAGTCCCCACCCAATAATGATGCTACCAGGCAAAAATGAGCGATATCCATTGCTCGGTTTCAGGAAAGAAGTCGTTATATCAATATAGTCCAATTGACCACATTTGGCCCCAACCCTCAGGCCCCTGGGGGGTCAGCCCAATCATTTGTACCATTTTTAATCCTCATCCAATAGTGATGCTTCCAGACGAATTTGAGTGATATCCATTGCTCGGTTTCAGAGAAGAATTCGTTTATATCAATATAGCTAAATTGACCCCTTTTGGCCCCGCCCCTCAGGCCCCTGGGGGGTCAGCCCCATCATTTGTACAATTTTGAGTCCCCTACCCATAGAGATTCTTCTGACCAAATTTGGTTAAATTCTGAACAGCGGTTATGAAGAAGAAGTCAACGGTATGGCATAAGCTCACCTTGGTCCTTCAGACCAGGTGAGCTAATAAAAGTCAAAAATGTGATTTCCCAATATAAACTATAGTAAAGTTTACCCCCTCCCCAGGGGCAAATGTGAGACCCCTGGGTCATGAAATTTACAATTTTGGTAAAGCACCTTAAGACCCTTCCATCTATGAAGAGTGATTGATTCCACCATATCTGAGAGTAGAGAAGAAGATTTTTGAAGTTTTAGTCAATTTGACCCTTTTTAGCCCTGCCCCTCAGGCCCCTGGGGGGTGGGGACCATATAATTTAGGATTTTGGTTGACCTTTCGCCATAGAAGCTACCTGCTAAATTTCATTGAATTTGGTTTAGGGGTTTTGGAGAAGAAGTGGAAAATGTAAATTGTTTACGGACCGACGACGGACGACGGACGACGCACGACGACAGACAAAAGGGGATTAGAATAGGTCACTTGAGACTTTGTCTCAGGTGACCTAAAAAACATTATCAAACAAGAAATATCTTTAAAAAAGATAAACGTCATAGTTTTAATGCTGGTGGTTATATAATGTAATACTGCTGGTGAAATAAATCAACGAACTAATGCGTTTCAGCACGGATAACAAAATTAGGTCAGTTTGAATCATTTTTGGTAATAATAAGACTGCATTTGAATCAGGAATATGATTTTATTAATGTGTCATTTGAAAAGATACATCCACTTATTAAGCTTGCATTCAATCTCAACTTTGTTTTGTTTTTAACTGCATATCTGCATTTTGCATTGACCGCTACATTGACCAATCACATAATTAATCTTGACCAGCAACGCCACCTGTCGCGTCATATCCGGGGCCAAAACAAAATTAGACGGCTATGCCTAAAAATATACCTTGTGTTTGCTTGGTCTGTTCACGCTCTGTCATGGACAAATGGCTGTGATAGCAATAAAAAGAAACACAATATAAAATACTGTTAATAAATCTATTGTTAATGAAACAATACATATATGCTGTCTTCCATATGCATTCATTATGAAAATTATGTGTTGTTATTGAAAGCCTTCACAAAAACTTCCTTAGTTGCTGGCCAGGAAATGTTTCTTTACAATATAATTATCAGAGAAAAAACCACCATTAGAAATTTCCACAACAAACACACATGTTTTTATAGATTTTAATTACTATCATTAATATGTCAGTTTATAATCTCATCAACTGACCTTGATATGTTGGGTTTTGCTCTACTCACTCCTGGATCATCATCAACTGTTGGGGAAAAAAGAGGGAATAAACAGTCGGTTTACATGTAATTCAGTTCTACCTGTTTAAAGAATTACTAAAATGTTATTGTAATTTCTTTTCATTATGGAAATACACCTTTTACCACTTGGAAATATCCTCTCTTCATATTGATTCAACAAGATCAAATATGCATCGATACAAATGTAGTTTTGGTGGTTGGTAATGACCCTGTCTTCCCGATAGTGACCTACATGTAGGTTTCGAATCACTGATTGGACATGCAAAGGCACAGAGCTACTTACCCGACCACAGGAAGTTACCTCCACCAATAAGAGTAATACATTTTACGTCAGTTCATTTAAAGTTGATACCATTGGGTACCAATTTTTGAAAGTATTAAAACCCAACATCAATCAGCTGTGTTAAATTGGACATAACATTGTCTATATCATGTAGTATTATGGAACGCCAGGGCTGTCTTAGGTGATCAAATATGATTATATTCGGTGGTTATGTCTTTATATGATGTAGTTATACCATTATATGCGGTGCTTTTTACTTTATATTTGGTGGTTATGTCTTTATATGCGGTAAACACATCCTTATATTCGGTAGGTACGTCTTTATATTCGGTAGACATAACCTTATATTCGGTGCATCCAGGTTTTTAATCTGAAGTGAGTGCGTATTGGACAAGTTGTGAAAAAAGGCTTCATTTTCCACACAAAGAAACAAATGACTAAGTCTGTTTTCCCCCTGGGAATTTTGGAATACTTAACGTCCTCAATGTATGCCAAGACAATGAGAACTATAACGTGGAAGTTTGTAATAGAACATCATATAGATTTTGGAAAGTTAGAGTAATACAAACAGAGTAAAAACCTCCACATTCCCATAAATGTTTCAATACACACTGTACAATGATAACTTGCGCTATATTTTTCATGATGCCTTGTTAATCATGATATCTAGTTATTTAAGGTCAGGGTTTAAAGAGGTCGACACAGTAAGATTTTTTTAATTGTGAAGTTTTCTTAATAAAATACAAGTTTTGATATTTTTTTAAAATAAATAAAATAGAACAGCTACTGCAGCTAATACAGTCTATATCCACTTAGAAAATACTGAAGATATTGAATTGTTTCCCTTAAATTATCACATATTTCACAAAAATCTGGAAGACGAAACTCTTAAAATATACGCGCTGAGAAAGCGCGGGAATCAGTGGCAAAATCTTTGACGTTGAATTCTTATGACGTCACACTTGACGACAATACAGTACCATTAAGCTCCTGAATGGGGTGTTCAAGTCAGTAATATTTCAGGGTTTTCGGTTGTAACCTGGAAAGTTGTGCTAACAATGCTGTTATCTAAAGATATACATTGAAAAACTGTTCTATGTAACGCACATATGCAGCAAAATAACCTCTTATTCTACTCTCGCATCCAATTTGATCAGCACCGAAACAGGGAGGGTTCCGATTTAGGTAACCAGCGAAATATCTGAAGCCAATCAAATTCGCAAGGTGACGGTGAAGGTTACGAGTCCATAACTTCCAAATCTTTATTATGACGTCATTATCATAGTGATGTCATAATTGTAACGTCGGCGATAACGAAAGATGGCTGTTGAAAACGCTGTTCCGTCTTTGACGATACTAATTTGATCATTCATCGTAGAGACAAAATTCCTGGATACAGTCTTTAAAAGTCGTTGTCAAATGTAAATATAAGCATAGCGCGCTTCATGTTGAATTTGCCTTTGTCCAGTTGGCATTCATCAGCCCATAACTTCCAACTGAAAGCAGTTCAATGCTTAAATGAATCAGGCCTTTGACATGGGTTGTGTAGATATTTTAAGAATTAACCAATTTGAACTAACTTTCAGTTATTTGTTTTGACGAGAGAGAAATTAGTCAGATCTCGTCGTGTAGGGAATGAGATTTCAAACATGGCTGCCTCTACTGGAGGCGCGCGACTTTTCCCGCGGGACACGATTTCAAAGTTGAAGGGGTTATAGAATTGATTGGAAATATAACGTATACACGTGATGTTTTAAAGAGAGCTGCGATGAGCTGCGCTCTTATAATCATGAAATAATATGAATTAAGACAAAGCCTTAGAACAGCACAGCTATAATCACCTGACTCGCCATTAATTAAGAAGGAAACACAGGGACATGAGAATAACAGTCTAAAAACATGTACCACATTTTCCGATTTTATTTTTTTTCAAAAATCTTTTTTTTTTGGGGGGGGGGGGGGGGGAGGGAGGATGTTAATTTAAAATAATGACACAATGCATCTGCAAAATATGCTACAAACTAGGCCAATATTAGGGCCTTATCCAATACATATAGACTGTAAATTATACATCCCCATTAAAAAAAACAAAAAAAACAAAAAAACAAAAAAAAAACCAAAAAAAACCCAAAAAAACCCCAACAACATGTAAACACAATGTATTACATCTATACGTATATCGGCTGAAATTCTTATTGTTTGTCCTGATGTGACGAGCATTGTCTTCACTTTGCATTGTCGGATTCCAGATGATCACATTTATCATATCCGTGATGACATGTGCACTGCATAATGATATCATTATTCTACTGCCACATTTCATATGCTACTTACAACGTAAAAGTGCGGAGGGATCGAACCCGCAACCCTTGCTTACTGGTCCACCGCTCTACAGACTGAGCTAAATGGACATTCCCCCATCACCGACACTAGAAGCAAGGCGGCCGTATCACTATGTACACTATTTACAATTAAAACCTGCCCCGAACACACATTAACCCAGGTTTTATCCCCAACGAAGCCTCTCATTTTCCTATAGCTTTTTTCACTTGGAGTGGTCAACGGCACCAAATGTACTGTAACAGAACAGCAAGTAGTGTACCTCCATCGGGATCGAACCCGCGACCCCTGAATTAACTAGTCAGCCGGATCAGACAGAACTAAAGCGCTAGAAGGCAACCGTATCAATACATATATAAACTATTTACAATTAAAACTTGCGACGTTTATGTATATTATCTTTTGTTTTATGCATGTTTTTGGTTTTGGTTTTGTTTTGTTTTTGAAGCATGGACACATCTTAGTATGTACATTGTCCGTGGTTGAAATAACAAGAAGCAAAACCACTCACTTATAGACTAATAGACTATTATTTGAGATACATGTATATTATAAACATCGAGGTTTTTAATCTGAAGTATATGGTGTTCTGTTAGGGCCAAATTTCCAAGATCGCTCCTTCGACCTAAACGCGAAGGAGCGAAAACACGATGGCGAAGGAGCGAAGAAAACACTATGGCGAAGGAGCAAAAATACAATGGCGAAGCAGCGAATGAGCGAAAATACGATGGCGAAGGAGCGATGGAACTTCGCTTCTTCGCCATCGTGTTTTCGCTCCTTCGCCTTTGTATTTTCGCTCCTTCGCGTTTAAGTTGAAGGAGCGAAGGAGCGATATTGGAAATTTGGCCCTAACGGAATACCATAGAAGTGAGTGCTTAATGGACAAGTTATGAAAAACAGGCTTCATTTTCCACACAAATAAACAAATTACAAAGTCTGTTTTCCAGTGGGAAAGTTTGGTATACTTAACGTCCTCACTGTATGCTTAGACAATTTAATCATGCTTGATAATATAATTTTCATTGACTTAGAAAGAGGTATGGTCGTTTTCCGATTATTCTGACCTAGACCACGTATGTACAGCGATAGTCCGGTGTCATGCATAATATGTACCTCCTGCATAATAAGTATCCGGATACTTTTTATTCTGCATAAAAAGTAACCGGATACTTTTTATACCCCTACCAAAATGTACCCCCCTTGCATAAAAAGTACCCCCCTACCAAAAATCTTTAATTTTGACTTTATCAATCTGAAATTGGGAAGATATGATAAGAGGACCCAAGGGATGTCATTTTCAATGTTTCTCACCCCATCCCACCAAATCCCCACCCCAGGGGCAAAAAAATGAAAAAAAAAATTTTTTGCTTAAACTTCCAAATATGACTAAGGATCAACATAGGAAACCTTCAAATGCATATAAAAGACAATTCGCAAATTCCCCAACCCCCCGGATACTTTTTAATCTTCTGCATAAAATGTACCCCCCGGATACTTTTTATTCTCCTGCATAAAAAGTACCCCCCTACCAAAAATCTTTAATTTTGACTTTATCAATCTGAAATTGGGAAGATATGTTAAGAGGACCCAGGGGATGTCATTTTCAATGTTTCTCACCCCATCCCACCAAATCCCCACCCCAGGGGCAAAAAAAATGAAAAAAAATTGTTTTTGCTTAAACTTCCAAATATGACTAAGGATCAACATAGGAAACCTTCAAATGCATATAAAAGATAATTCGCAAATTCCCCACCCCCCTGGATACTTTTTATTCTTCTGCATAAAATGTACCCCCCGGATACTTTTTATTCTCCTGCATAAAAAGTACCCCCCCTACCAAAAATCTTTAATTTTGACTTTATCAATCTGAAATTGGGAAGATATGATAAGAGGACCCAAGGGATGTCATTTTCAATGTTTCTCACCCCATCCCACCAAATCCCCACCCCAGGGGCAAAAAAAAATGAAAAAAATTATTTTTTGCTCAAACTTCCAAATATGACTAAGGATCAACATAGGAAACCTTCAAATGCATAGAAAAAACATCTCGCAACTTCCCCACCCCCCGGATACTTTTTATTCTTCTGCATAAAATGTACCCCCCGGATACTTTTTATTCTCCTGCATAAAAAGTACCCCCCAACCAAAAATCTTTAATTTTGACTTTATCAATCTGAAATTGGGAAGATATGATAAGAGGACCCAAGGGATGTCATTTTCAATGTTTCTCACCCCATCCCACCAAATCCCCACCCCAGGGGCAAAAAAATGAAAAAAAAATTTTTTTGCTTAAACTTCCAAATATGACTAAGGATCAACATAGGAAACCTTCAAATGCATATAAAAGACAATTCGCAAATTCCCCAACCCCCCGGATACTTTTTAATCTTCTGCATAAAATGTACCCCCCGGATACTTTTTATTCTCCTGCATAAAAAGTACCCCCCCCTACCAAAAATCTTTAATTTTGACTTTATCAATCTGATGTTGGGAAGATATGTTAAGAGGACCCAGGGGATGTCATTTTCAATGTTTCTCACCCCATCCCACCAAATCCCCACCCCAGGGGCAAAAAAAATGAAAAAAAATTGTTTTTGCTTAAACTTCCAAATATGACTAAGGATCAACATAGGAAACCTTCAAATGCATAGAAAAAACATCTCGCAACTTCCCCACCCCCCGGATACTTTTTATTCCCCTGCATAAAATGTACCCCCCGGATACTTTTTATTCTCCTGCATAAAAAGTACCCCCCTACCAAAAATCTTTAATTTTGACTTTATCAATCTGAAATTGGGAAGATATGTTAAGAGGACCCAGGGGATGTCATTTTCAATGTTTCTCACCCCATCCCACCAAATCCCCACCCCAGGGGCAAAAAAAATGAAAAAAAATTGTTTTTGCTTAAACTTCCAAATATGACTAAGGATCAACATAGGAAACCTTCAAATGCATATAAAAGACAATTCGCAAATTCCCCACCCCCTGGATACTTTTTATTCTTCTGCATAAAATGTACCCCCCGGATACTTTTTATTCTCCTGCATAAAAAGTACCCCCCCTACCAAAAATCTTTAATTTTGACTTTATCAATCTGAAATTGGGAAGATATGATAAGAGGACCCAAGGGATGTCATTTTCAATGTTTCTCACCCCATCCCACCAAATCCCCACCCCAGGGGCAAAAAAAAATGAAAAAAAATTATTTTTTGCTTAAACTTCCAAATATGACTAAGGATCAACATAGGAAACCTTCAAATGCATGTAAAAGACAATTCGCAAATTCCCCAACACCCCCGGATACTTTTTAATCTTCTGCATAAAATGTACCCCCCGGATACTTTTTATTCTCCTGCATAAAAAGTACCCCCCTACCAAAAATCTTTAATTTAGACTTTATCAATCTGAAATTGGGAAGATATGATAAGAGGACCCAAGGGATGTCATTTTCAATGTTTCTCACCCCATCCCACCAAATCCCCACCCCAGGGGCAAAAAAAAAATGAAAAAAATTATTTTTTGCTTAAACTTCCAAATATGACTAAGGATCAACATAGGAAACCTTCAAATGCATAGAAAAAACATCTCGCAACTTCCCCACCCCCCGGATACTTTTTATTCTTCTGCATAAAATGTACCCCCCGGATACTTTTTATTCTCCTGCATAAAAAGTACCCGCCTACCAAAAATCTTTAATTTTGACTTTATCAATCTGAAATTGGGAAGATATGATAAGAGGACCCAAGGGATGTCATTTTCAATGTTTCTCACCCCATCCCACCAAATCCCCACCCCAGGGGCAAAAAAAATGAAAAAAAATTGTTTTTGCTCAAACTTCCAAATATGACTAAGGATCAACATAGGAAACCTTCAAATGCATATAAAAGACAATTCGCAAATTCCCCACCCCCTGGATACTTTTTATTCTTCTGCATAAAATGTACCCCCCGGATACTTTTTATTCTCCTGCATAAAAAGTACCCCCCCTACCAAAAATCTTTAATTTTGACTTTATCAATCTGAAATTGGGAAGATATGATAAGAGGACCCAAGGGATGTCATTTTCAATGTTTCTCACCCCATCCCACCAAATCCCCACCCCAGGGGCAAAAAAAAATGAAAAAAATTATTTTTTGCTTAAACTTCCAAATATGACTAAGGATCAACATAGGAAACCTTCAAATGCATGTAAAAGACAATTCGCAAATTCCCCAACCCCCCGGATACTTTTTAATCTTCTGCATAAAATGTACCCCCCGGATACTTTTTATTCTCCTGCATAAAAAGTACCCCCCTACCAAAAATCTTTAATTTAGACTTTATCAATCTGAAATTGGGAAGATATGATAAGAGGACCCAAGGGATGTCATTTTCAATGTTTCTCACCCCATCCCACCAAATCCCCACCCCAGGGGCAAAAAAAAATGAAAAAAATTATTTTTTGCTTAAACTTCCAAATATGACTAAGGATCAACATAGGAAACCTTCAAATGCATAGAAAAAACATCTCGCAACTTCCCCACCCCCCGGATACTTTTTATTCTTCTGCATAAAATGTACCCCCCGGATACTTTTTATTCTCCTGCATAAAAAGTACCCCCCTACCAAAATCTTTAATTTTGACTTTATCAATCTGAAATTGGGAAGATATGATAAGAGGACCCAAGGGATGTCATTTTCAATGTTTCTCACCCCATCCCACCAAATCCCCACCCCAGGGGCAAAAAAAATGAAAAAAAATTGTTTTTGCTCAAACTTCCAAATATGACTAAGGATCAACATAGGAAACCTTCAAATGCATATAAAAGACAATTCGCAAATTCCCCACCCCCTGGATACTTTTTATTCTTCTGCATAAAATGTACCCCCCGGATACTTTTTATTCTCCTGCATAAAAAGTACCCCCCCTACCAAAAATCTTTAATTTTGACTTTATCAATCTGAAATTGGGAAGATATGATAAGAGGACCCAAGGGATGTCATTTTCAATGTTTCTCACCCCATCCCACCAAATCCCCACCCCAGGGGCAAATTTTTTTTTGCTTAAACTTCCAAATATGACTAAGGATCAACATAGGAAACCTTCAAATGCATAGAAAAAACATCTCGCAACTTCCCCACCCCCCGGATACTTTTTATTCTTCTGCATAAAATGTACCCCCCGGATACTTTTTATTCTCCTGCATAAAAAGTACCCCCCCCTACCAAAAATCTTTAATTTTGACTTTATCAATCTGATGTTGGGAAGATATGTTAAGAGGACCCAGGGGATGTCATTTTCAATGTTTCTCACCCCATCCCACCAAATCCCCACCCCAGGGGCAAAAAAAATGAAAAAAAATTGTTTTTGCTTAAACTTCCAAATATGACTAAGGATCAACGAGTGTAGGACAAAAGCCCCCCCGGACATGTCACACTGTCTCCCCAGGTAAGGACCAGGGAGTTGACTGGACTGACGAATAGTTGAATCCTATTTACCTATAGATTGATATACAATTAAAATGACGTGCTATTGTCTAAGAGGTCCCCTAAGACAGGGAAGCCATGCATCCATTAACACCTTTACCATGGGAACAGGGTGGGGATAGGGTGGGGCAGGGGATACAGGTGATCCCCAAGCCATAGGATTATATATACATTCACTTTCAAACGCACCACTGTGAACACAACATGGATCCAGATGAATATCGAGATATAGTGACATTTCTACAAAGTTCAACTTTGAAGAAGAGAATTTGGCCGTAATTACTATATAGAATTGTTATTTTTTAAATATCCATGTTCTATTGAATTTTTTTTATCTTAGAATAAGCATATAATGTTATGATATTTCTGGTTATAATTATAGGCACTATCAGAAATTCTTCATATCCAGAAATTAAAATAATGACAAATATCGATAAATAATGTAAATTATTTTTTTTATCTGAATTCTAGATGACACATTTAAGATTAATATGAGTCACTATCTGTTTACTCTGAAGTTACAGGTGATAACCATAGCAAGTTAATTTAACCTTGTCAACGTTTGTGCTATTTCATGCATGCTAATATGTGTCATGTATATTACAGTCAGTGCTAAACTTGTTCCATGCTATATGTTATAATAGAATGTGTCAATTAAGGTCTAGACCTCGTTAGGGGGGTTAAAAATAAAATCTTAAATTAAGTGATTTCTTTTATCGGATATGAAAGAGCATCATCAAAACAAATTCTTTCTAATAAGGTTCTTTAAGGAAGGAAAATCCAAGATGTATATGAAGAATCAAGAGGCCCATGTAACACTCTTAAACTTTAATAATCTACTTTTTCAAAAAGAATGAGGAAAATTTAGGCACTCTTAAAAGTATTATGCCAAAAGATTTTATAAAAGGAAGATATATTGGTGAATGTAATAGATTAATTGCAGATTTGTTTGAAAAAAACAGAATAAAACTAGTATGATTGTATAATAAATAGGGACCACTACAGGTGTCCCCAAACTCCCCTGCAGTGGTAATGGTATTAATGTTCAGCATATATACCCCACACCCCATATATTAATTGTTGTTCATCATATCTCATAACCCCTAATTTTTAGCTCACCTGGTCCGAAGGACCAAGTTGAGCTTATGCCATACCGTGGCGTCCGTCGTCCGTCTTCATAACCCCAGATCGGAATTTGACCAAATTTGGTCAAAAGCATCCCTATGGGGTGGGGACTCAAAATTGTACAAATGGTAGGCTGACCCCCTGAGGTCTTAGGGGCAGGGCCAAAAGGGGTTGATTTGGCTAAATTGATATTAACAACTTCTCCTCTAAAACTAAGCAATGGATATTGCTCATATTTGCCTGGTTGCATCTCGGGGTAGGGATTCAAAGTTGTACAAATGGTGGGGCTTACCCCTTGGGGTCTTAGGGGCAGGGCCAAAAGGGGTCAATTTGGCTAAATTAATATTAACAACTTCTCCTCTAAAACTAAGCAATGGATATTGCTCATATTTGCCTGGTTGCATCTCGGGGTAGGGATTCAAAATTGTACAAATGGTAGGCTTACCCCCTGGGGTCTGAGGGGTGGGGTCAAAAGGGATCAATTTGCCTAAATTGATATAAACAACTTCTTCTCTGAATCTAAGCAATGGATATCAATCATATTCACCTGGTAGCATCCCCTTTGGGTAGGGGCTGACCCCCCAGGGGGCTGAGGAGGCCAAAAGGGATCAATTTGACTACATTGACATTTTTAGAATTACAATAAAACCAATGTTCATGTACCCATCTAAAATGCTTATGATATATTGACATAGCAATACCAGTGACAAATATAGTTCTTGTTTCATATCTCATGAAACTAGGTGAGCGATACAGGCCCTATGAGCCTCTTGTTATCTTAATCTGAAAATATCTAGATTTTGACCAATCAATGGCCTCTGTTTTGTTACCATTGTAACCAACAAAATGTTTCCATGTTGTTCGGCATACCTCATAACTCCTATGTACCAATTTTCACCTTAAACAGACGATATCTAAATTTCGACCAATCAGGGTCCTCAATTTGGTCACTGTGGCAGCCAATCTTTCTGAAAATGTAACCACGTTATTCGACATCCCTAAAAGCTCCTATGTACCAATTTTACAAAAACATGAAGACTTAAATCAAAAACACGAAAAGGGCTCTGGCGGCCATCTTTGATTTCCAACCATGAAAAACTAAAATGTGTGCACACACCCGCCCCTAATAAGTATGTCTCTGAATTTTCAGAAGATCCTCCCAGTAGTTTTTTAGGTCACCTGAGACCAAGTCTCAAGTGACCTATTCTAATCCCCTTTTGTCCGTCGTCGTCCGTCGTGCGCCTTCCGTCAGTAAACAATTTACATTTTCGACTTCTTCTCCAAAACCCCTTAACCAAATTCAATGAAATTTTTTTTCATTTTTTTGGCCCTGGGGTGGGGATTTGGTGGGATGGGGTGAGAAACATTGAAAATGACATCCCTTGGGTCCTCTTATCATATCTTCCCAGTTTCAGATTGATAAAGTCAAAATTAAAGATTTTTGGTAGGGGGGTACTTTTTATGCAGGAGAATAAAAAGTATCCGGGGGGTACATTTTATGCAGGGGAATAAAAAGTATCCGGGGGGTGGGGAAGTTGCGAGATGTTTTTTCTATGCATATGAAGGTTTCCTATGTTGATCCTTAGTCATACTTGGAAGTTTAAGCAAAAAAATTTTTTTTTCATTTTTTTGGCCCTCGGGTGGGGATTTGGTGGGATGGGGTGAGAAACATTAAAAATGACATCCCCTGGGTCCTCTTAACATATCCTTCCAATATCAGATTGATAAAGTCAAAATTAAAGATTTTTGGTAGGGGGTACTTTTTATGCAGGAGAATAAAAAGTATCCGGGGGGTACATTTTATGCAGGGGAATAAAAAGTATCCGGGGGGTGGGGAAGTTGCGAGATGTTTTTTCTATGCATATGAAGGTTTCCAGTGTTGATTCCAAGTCATATTTGGAAGTTTAAGCAAAAAAATTTTTTTTTTCATTTTTTTGGCCCTGGGGTGAGGATTTGGTGAGGTGGGGTGAAAAACATTAAAAATGACATCCCCTGGGTCCTCTTAACATATCTTCCCAATATCAGATTGATAAAGTCAAAATTAAAGATTTTTGGTAGGGGGGTACTTTTTATGCAGGAGAATAAAAAGTATCCGGGGGGTACATTTTATGCAGGAGAATAAAAAGTATCCGGGGGGTGGGGAAGTTGCGAGATGTTTTTTCTATGCATATGAAGGTTTCCAGTGTTGATTCCAAGTCATATTTGGAAGTTTGAGCAAAAAAAATTTTTTCATTTTTTTTGGCCCTGGGGTGAGGATTTGGTGGGATGGGGTGAGAAACATTGAAAATGACATCCTCTGGGTCCTCTTATCATATCTTCACAATTTCAGATTGATAAAGTCAAAATTTAAAAAAAATTGGTAGGGGGGGTACTTTTTATGCAAGGGGGGTACGTTTTATGCAGGAATAAAAAGTATCCGGATACCTTTTGGTAGGGGGGTACATATTATGCATGACACCGGGCTAAAAATACAGGTAAAATATCACGTGACCCAAGTGATTCCCTCAGTTCATTCAGATTTTACTTTGAATGATACGGACTATTCATTATGAAGTTTGAGACAAGTGGAACCTACATATGAAGTTTGAGACAAGTGGAACCTACATATGAAGTTTGAGACAAGTGGAACCTACATATGAAGTTTGAGACAAGTGGAACCTACACATGAAGTTTTGAGTCAAGTGGAACCTACATATGAAGTTTGAGACAAGTGGAACCTACATATGAAGTTTGAGACAAGTGGAACCTACATATGAAGTTTGAGACAAGTGGAACCTACATATGAAGTTTGAGACAAGTGGAACCTACATATGAAGTTTGAGACAAGGGGAATCTACATATGAAGTTTGAGACAAGGGGAACCTACATATGAAGTTTGAGACAAGTGGAACCTACATATGAAGTTTGAGACAAGTGGAACCTACATATGAAGTTTGAGGCAAGGGGAACCTACTTATGTAGTTTGAGACAAGGGGAACCTACATATGAAGTTTGAGACAAGGAGGACCTACATATGAAGTTTGAGGCAAGGGGAACCTACTTATGTAGTTTGAGACAAGGGGAACCTACATATGAAGTTTGAGACAAGGGGAACCTACATATGAAGTCCGAGACAAGGGTTACCTACATATGAAGTTTGAGACAAGGGGGACTTACATATGAAGTTTGAGACAAGGGGGACCTACATATGAAGTTTGAGACAAGGGGAACCTTCATAGGAAGTTTGAGACAAGAGGCCCAGAGAGCCTGTATCGCTCACTTGGTTGGTTTGATCAAACTTCAAAATAATGTTGTTAACAGCTTTATTTGATGATGTCTTACAATGCTATATATGGTTATGGGGTGGGGATCTCAATGGTTTCAAAAGATATAACAAAGAATCCCAGTCCCTAGGGGTGGGGAAAGACCCTGAGCCTATTTTCACAACATGATTGTGTAAATCTCTTCATGCCCAACAATGCTATTTATGGTTAAAGGGTGGGTATCTCAACGGTTTAGAGGCGGGGAAAGACCCCAGCTATTTTTCCAACATTATTTTGTTTATCTCTTGATGCCCAAGAATGCTATATTTCACAAGCAAAAATGTTGATTTTAGAATTTTGGAAATAACTGGTATAGAACCCTACAAAACAGGAAATATTTGGTTTAGGTTTCCTTTGATGTTTAAGAAATGTCATAGTAAGTAAGGTATGTCTCAACTGAATTAAGTCTTTAATTGACTTTGTAAACCTGTCACAGGTAATCTACAGGTGACTTATTTAATTGCTCAATACGGTTAATTAATGACAGGTGTAGAAGGTAATAGCAGTGAGTCCAAGCTGGCCTTACAGGTTATTGTACTCATACCATATGTTATCTTTAGGATAGCCAGGTGGTAGCTCCGCCCATTTGATTATTAGATCCCCCCAGTTATATTTTAATTAGGTAACTAGCCAATGAGAATTTGTTCTTGAATTACTGTTTATGTCAATTATATAAAACATAGTGTTAGGATATAGAACTATCTCGTTTTGCTGACCAGTGGTCAGTACAGTGTGATAGTGATCATATCGGTGTTTGGGAGGGCGCCGGTATAGAGCCAGTTTGGCCAAACCGACGTTCTCTAACATTGATTTGTTGTGATTTCACAGCGATATCACTGCGACTATATCATTTCCTTATATTTAGCCGACGTCCGTCCGTCGTCTTTCCTATTGTTTGTTGTTTGTGCCCTCGTCCGTTGTCCGTCCGTTGTTCGTCGTCGATTCGTTACGTTTGTTTTGTTTACGCTTTGTTTGCGCTTAGCAACCTGTATGCAGAGTCATCATGGAAGATGAGCATGTGAATGTACTTGATAACTCCAGTGATGAAGAAGACACGTATATAAAAGCCGGTTTTGGCAGTTCTAGACCTGAACATAAAAGAAAAAGAGTGTCCAGTACACCAGATAGAGAGGAAACCCCGGTGAGTACGCCTCAGAACAATGTGATCATTAAATGTACTAAGACAAAGCTGGGAAACAAAAACCCCATAATGATTCAGAAATCTTTATCTGCAGTGTCAGGCTATCCCGTTAAAGGAGTTAGAGCTATGCCCAACGGTGACCTGATGGTAACCTGTCTAGACTCTCAGCAGAAGAAAAACTTCCTAAAGTGCAGTAAATTAGGTGAGTTTGTAGTTACCATAAAGGAGCCAGTCTCCATAAACAGAACTGATGGAGTAATATACGGAGTTACGCCCGACCTGTCCGAGGCTGATATAGTAGACTCCCTAAAAGAAAATAGGGTCACGAAAGCCCTACGTATGAAAGGCAGAGCGTATGAAACTGCAGATAGCAGCACAACAGTAAAGCTGACTTTTAATGACAAAGTGTTGCCAGAAGGAGTTAACATAGGTTACCGTTCATATCAAGTCAAACTATATGTTCCACCTCCTTTGAGGTGCTATAAATGTAACCGGTATGGTCACATAGCGGTTAACTGCAAGGGGAAACAAAGGTGTCAGAAATGTGGAGGTGACCAAAAAGTTTCCGAGTGTGAAAACACAGAAAAAAAGTGTGTAAACTGTGGGGGGGATCACAGTGCGGCATACGGGGGATGCCCAGCTAGAAAAAAGGCAATTGAAATTATAAAAATGCAAACAAAAGAAAGATGTACCCGTCGCGAAGCGGTAAAAAAATCCTTCGCACAGGTCGTAACCGGAGACGCTCCGAGTGAAAAATGCGTGCGTACAAACGATATAATGGACGTCAATGTCCAAGACACCCGACCGTCCTACCGTCCGTCCGTCCGTCCGTCCGTACAACCCCCACAAGGTCCACAGGAACCAACAGTAAATATACCTATACAAAAGCTAATTACATTAGCTATATCAGTATATAGTAAATATCAGTCTGGAGAAACATGGCCAGCTATAATCATGTATATCCTTGGTCAGCTTGACACCCTGTTTGGTGTCAAAGTTGATCCTTCAACTATTCCCGTTGACATGTCACAAATGTAAATGAATACCAAAACCACCAATGGTATCGGCATTCTACAATGGAATGCCCGTAGCATACTTGCTAATGGCACAGAATTATTGAAATATATAGAAAGTAGACCAGAAATAAATATTATATGTCTACAAGAAACTTGGCTAGATGACAATACACATTTTGATATACCAGGTTTTTATCCACCCATACTAAAAAATCGTCCAAACCAACAGAGACGAGGAGGCGTTGGTATATATGTACGGGATAGCCTCATATACCATGAATTAGATATAACAAGTCCAAATATGGAGGTTGTCGGAGTCGTAATAAAACTACATGACGAATCAATAAGTGTAATTAATATATATAACACAACTGTCACCAATCGGTGTGAGGACTATACCCATTTAAAACAATTTATAAGTACCCCGTATATAATGTGTGGCGACTTTAATAGCCATCATACCCTTTGGGGAGGTGATAGAATCAACGAAAAGGGTAAAGCATTGTACAAATATATTGAAGACAATGACTTGATATTACTTAATGATGGTTCAGGAACTAGAGTGAATTCAACCACACTAGAAATGTCAGTGTTGGATCTAACATTGACCACACCGGACCTGGCCGGAAAGTGTAATTGGAGGGTACACGATAACAATTTTGACAGTGATCACTTCCCCATTATTATATATTATAGATGTACACCTATTACACATACAGCTAACAATAAAGTAAGCTGGAATTTTAAAAAAGCCGATTGGGATGGTTACACCGAGTGTAGTGAAAGGGAAATAACTCCAGCACTCTTAGACGGAAATATAGAAGTAAGCCATGATCAATTGATAAGTGCCATAGTAAAAATAACAAATAAGTATGTACCCACAAAGCGGAAAAAACAATATAAGTTTTCCGCAATACCTTGGTGGAACAGTGACTGTGAACGGGCAGTACGTGCCAAACACAAAGCTTATAATAAAGCAAGAAGGAGTTTTAATTTTAATGATTTGCAGGATTACAGAGAGAAACGAGAGGCCAGCAAACAGGTAATAAAATCAGCAAAAGAACAACACTGGCAAGAATACTGCACAAACATAAATACAGACACTTCCATGGCTAAGGTCTAGAAAGCAGTCAGAAACATGAAAAAAACACATACGTGCACTGAAATACCTGCACTTATTAACCCTGAAACACATACATACACAACAGAAAACAAGGATAAATCTAATCTGTTTGCGGCCTCCTTCTCTTCTGTGAGTCACAATAGTAATTACAATCCTGCCTTCATAACACATAAGAAACAATTTGAAGAAACACACTCAACATATATAAACACAGTAGAGCATAGCAACCACCCAATAAATAACACATTTACTTTACAGGAATTTATAGACGCGCTTGCGCAAACGAAAGACACGAGTCCTGGGGATGACCAAATAACATATAACATGTATAAAAAACTGAGTGTAAGTGCACAAACAGTCGTTTTAGATTTTATTAATATGGTCTGGAATACACAGAAGGTACCAGACAAATGGAAACATTCTATAGTAATTCCAATTTTTAAACCAGGGAAAAATCCCAACCTACCACTCTCCTATAGACCGATATCATTAACCTGTACACTATGTAAGATCATGGAGAAAATGGTTAACAACAGATTAAAGTGGTTTTTAGAAAGTAATAATCTTATAACAGTAAACCAGTGTGGCTTCCGTACGAATAGAAGTACAATCGACCAACTAGTTAAGTTAGAAAATGAAATACAGAAGTCAAATGTTAATAAAGACAGTCTATTAGCTGTTTTTATAGATTTTGAAAAAGCGTTTGACATGATGTGGAAGGAGGGATTATTATATAAAATGAAAAAAATGGGTATAAATGGTAATATGTATGGTTTTATAAAAGATTTTTTACAGAACAGGACAATCCAAGTACGTATAGGGGATACGTACTCGGATAAATACCCAATCGAGAACGGTACCCCCCAGGGCTCAGTAATCAGCCCAACACTTTTTAATATATGTATAAACGACATTTCAAGTTGTATATCTAATAGTAAAAATATATCGCAGTTTGCAGATGACAGCGCCATCTGGAAAACATCCAGAAACGCAAAAATTTTAAGTAATACCTTGTCCAAAGACATGACTAATATTTTACACTGGTGTGACACATGGGGTTTTAAAATTTCAAAAACAAAAACTATTGCAGTATTATTCCGGAAACAAGTAACAACCAGGTATAAGTCACTACTAACAGACATTGAAATTAAAATGGGTGAAACAGTGATAGAAATTAAAAAAGTAGCCAAGTTTCTAGGTCTGTATTACGACAGCAAAGGTTAAATCTAATTAAGCACCTAAGAGGAACCAGTTGGGGCTGTGACCGTTATACATTACTAACCCTGTACAAAACTTTAATAAGAAGTATAGTCGATTATGGCGCTGAGGCATATAACTCCGCCAGTAACACACAACTGGAACGATTAGATAAACTGCAATATAAAAGTCTGATGTTTTGTTTGCAAGCTATGAAGGGAACCTCCCTAGCGAGCCTACAGGCGGAAGCGGGGGACCCGCCCTATCAATTAAACAGAAACTACCTAATCAGCAAGTATCAGTTGAAAATCGAGGGAATTACCACCCCACACCCTACAATACAAAGTTTGAATGAAGATGCAATATTCTTATTTAATCAAAGCAAAATGCCTTCATCCTACAAATCATATTATACCTGTATGAAAAATGTACAAATTTCATTTCAGATGAGTAAAATTAAAAGTCATATATCCGAGTTTAGTCCAATCCCACTGTGGACCCTGGACAAACCGGAACTAAACACCACACTGCACTGCACCATTAACAAAAGCATGTCACCATCCGAGGCCTTAGGTCCGGCAAATCTGTTTATACAATCTTTTCCAGGAGTACATATATATACGGATGGGTCTAAGGACCCGAATTCGCAAATATGTGGATGTGCCTTTGTTATACCAGAAAAGGACATTAGAAATAACTTCCGGCTCAGTAACAATATTTCAATTATGACTGCAGAGCTTATAGCCATACTAATAACACTGCAATTCATAAACACTATAGAAACGAATACCTATATTATATTTACAGATTCTCTCAGTTCTTTGCAGGCATTACAAACACCAGTATACAACATCAAAAACCCTATTGTTTTTCAGATTTTAAATCTTTTATCTGTAATTAAGACCGTCCAGCTAGTCTGGATTCCTAGTCATGTCGGTATCCTAGGCAACGACATGGCAGATATGGAAGCCAAAGCTGCCCTTATTATAGAAAATATAGATATTGTAACGCCATTAGATAAGGGAGAATCAAAGTCTTATTTGCAGGCACGGCGTTTTGATTTGTGGCAGGATCAGTGGAAACAGCCAGGTATAGCAAAATTAATGAAACTTAATTTACCAGACCTGAAAAAAAATTATAAAAAAATCCCATCTGCAAACAAACAATCGGTTAAAGCATATACTCGCCTGCGATTGGGAAAATGCTGTCTAAATCATTATTTATATAAAATGAACATACATGTAGATGGCCTTTGTGCGACATGTAATGTCCCAGAGACAGTAGAACACTATCTTTTAAAATGTGATCGTTTCTATCTACAGAGACAGCGGTTATACCGAGATGCAGACCTGCACACGGATAATATTAATCCAATAAAATTGATTCAGTTGTTTTCAGATGCACCAAATGTCTCCACTGCAGTACTACGATACATCTCATCTACTGGAATGACAGGGGCCCTCTAATATTTTAAATATATATACATGTACTCATATTAAACTCCTTGCGGTAATATAATTGACGATGTGTTTGGCACGTACCTTTTAATACACTTGGTGGATACGGCGGGTACCAACACAGGGGCCTGTCGTTTCTACTATCAGTGACCTTATAATAAGGCACCTTTTAAATATATCAATATATTAAGCAATTACACGTAGTAATTGAAATACTTCATCACAATAACAGTACCCACCGGGGTAAATATACTTCCTCATTAGAAAATAGAATAGGTCTATTAATCTAGTGTTAGGATTAGGGGGACGGACAATTAGTGGCATGACGTATTGCACGGCATACCTTATTAGTCCTAGTCCCCAAGCCCCCACCCTTTTCTGACATAAATAAGCATATATAAATAAGGGGGGAGTCCATGATCTTTGCTGCGTCATTGATACATGTACATTTTCTATAAACTATATTACATAACGCCCGGAAATAAATAGGGAGGATTTTTCTTTTTCAATGTTAGGATTTTTCTTCTATTAGGAATAACCATATAAACCTTTCAGTAGGATTTTTAAATAGTATAGGGTCAAATATATACATCACTACACTAAGTACCGCTGCTGATGGTTAGCTGAGATCAGACCGACAAGAGTGTGATAAACATGTACTCCTCAAATATATTAAAGTTTAAAATAAATATCAACAGTGTGGGGACAACATCTAACGATGTAGATATTCATATATCAATTGAGTTAAGTCTTAAGCTTGCCTGGTAGGGGTATCCTCAACCGCAGTTTCTGACTTATACACCATCAATATACACCGTTGTTGTTAACACATACTCCAACTACTGGTTAGATAAAAAGTAGAATGGAGTTGTGTAATCCTACAGCAGTATGGCCCAGAGACCGAATTTA
This sequence comes from Pecten maximus, assembly GCF_902652985.1. NCBI lineage: Eukaryota > Metazoa > Mollusca > Bivalvia > Pectinida > Pectinidae > Pecten > Pecten maximus. The sequence goes on from NC_047033.1 coordinate 29,962,159, forward strand.
CAGTGACCGAATACGGTACACGAAGTTTATACATACGTACCTATTGTATATTTTAACCAACAATTACTTAAATCACACTCTTGTATGGAAAGGCGGTAACTTGATGTTAAAGAATTTCTTTTTTCTTTACGGGGCTTTATAGTTTATTAACACACGTATGTACATCATCAGTTTTCCCTAAGAAAGCCGTTGATAATTCAACCGTTCGAGGATTCTTTTTCGAAAAACTAACCACTAACAAATCCTTGAATCAGTATGTAAACTATTTTTGCTTTTTAAACCAAATACGTAAGTGTTATTTGATAATAACACATTATCATTGGTACTATACCAAATATCAAGCCCTCTCTCCACTAGAAGCAGTAGTGGACCAAGGGAGGTAAATCTAATGGAAAATTACGACTGTTTTTCTCAATAAATAAGTCTGGCAACATTCTCTCTGGCATCTATTATAAATCTGATCTAAACTCCCCGGTGAAATAAATCTTGTTGCATCAAATAATTTAATTTTTACATAGTACTTGCTGCATTTAATTTATTCATTTATTTCTCTTCTTTTTTATTTCCTGAAGTTACCAAATGTTTTTAAAATCTTTATAATCTTTTGATTTACAATATGTCTATATTAAAGGGTTACCCCCCACCGAACGAGAGTGGATCAGGGGAGACCACCCATATAATATACCGGCCAGGATACTAAAGGGCTATAACCGCCTGGCAATCCTTAATGATTTTTTTTTCCTTTTTCCTTTTATTACTGTAAGAAATAATAAAGACAACAGTTATTGTGGCAGAATAACTTGTTGGAATAAGTACAATTATCGTATATTTTAAATATTCTCATATAGAATTGGTAACTTCATACTTATTCTCATTCCCATTTTTTAATCCTTTTTAATTTAATCTTTTAATCAAATTTACCTAATATACGTAGAAGCATACGTAATCAAATAAAAAGCTGGTTGGTTCTCCTCATATTTTACTTATAATAAGTATAAAACATTATCTTCGACAGAGTAAATCTAAATCCTCCTCCGTATCAGTTAACTTATGAATCCCTTTGTTTTATTAATCTTATATAAATATATCCTTTTATTTATTTTTATTCTTTTTTCTGTTCTTTTTCATTTCTTTTTATTATTTTTTGTTTGTTTTACATACACACGATGGATACAAGTTAAGACGCATACACTATAGGGACCCCCCGGACCATCTATACTTCTGGCCAAGCCCGGCAAAAGGACTAGGTACTGTACCTCACGGAAGCAGTGACGTCCTCTACTGTCGGGTGTAACGGGCTGTACTAGACCCGGGGCACATAACAAACCACTAAATAACTCTCCTTAAGTACATAAACATATACAATAATTACACTTTGAACAGTTAACTCCCCTTTTCTTTCTTTTTAAAAAAAAAACAACATATATACTCTCTGATCAAATAATTTTTTTATATATATCCTTGGTAAGCCTTCTTGGCCCCTTTCGATCGCCCTCCCACGACATTAACACATAAAACGTGGGGCAACTGTAAATAACAACGACAAGCGACTGGCGAATATGGGCCCGCCCAAACTGCCATAGAAAGAAGATTTTCGTTCGTTCGTAGAACAAGAGTTAGAGAACAGGAGCAAGTGCTAGGAACAAGGATTGGAGTGATGGACATGAGAGTGTGTGAATGTTAGGACAACTTGGATTATCATAATTTACTATTTTGGAACTTTTGGACACAGAAATAAAACTTAATAATCATGGAACCAGAAAGATCGTCAGTGCTTGTTTTTATCAGAGACTTCAATACCGACTAAAGAAATGGACAATCAGGCATCAGAGGCATCTAAACAAAGCTAATTTCCCAAAGTAAGATGAGGTATCCTCTGCATGTCTAAAACAATTAAGTGTCTCACCACACTCAAGCAACAAGCTGCCCAGCAGCATATAGAGTACCAAAGTGTTCTCCCAGGGGATTGTAGGTCTCCACCATTTGCACAATTTGGAATACTATCCCCATAGTGATGCTATCATTGAAATATGAGAGATATCCATTGCTAGATTTCAGAGAAGAAGTCGTTTATAACAATATAGCTAAATCGACCACATTTGGCCCAACCCCTCAGGCCCTTGGGGGTCAGCCCAATCATTTGTACAATTTTGAGTCCCCACCCCGTAGTGATGCTACCAGGCAAATGTAAGCGATATCCATTGCTCGGTTTCAGGAAAGAAGTCGTTTATATCAATATAGTCCAATTGACCACATTTGGTCCCACCCCTCAGGCCCCTGGGGGGTCAGCCCAATCATTTGTACCATTTTTAATCCTCATTAAAATAGTGATGCTTCCAGACAAATTTGAGTGATATCCATTGCTCGGTTTCAGAGAAGAAGTCGTTTATATCAATATAGCCTAGCTAATTGACCCCTTTTGGCCACACCCCTCAGGCCCCTCGGGGGTCAGCCCCATCATTTGTACAATTTTGAATCCTCACCCAATAGTGATAATACCAGGCAAATATGAGCAATATCCATTGCTAGGTTTCAGAGAAGAAGTCATTTATAACAATATAGCTAATTTGAGGACATATGGCCCAACTCCTCAGGCCCCTGGGGGTCAGCCCCATCATTTGTACAATTTTGAGTCCCCACCCCGTAGTGATGCTACCAGGCAAATGTAAGCGATATCCATTGCGTGGTTTCAGAGAAGAAGTCGTTTATATCAATATAGCCTAATTGACCCCTTTTGGCCCCGCCCCTCAGTCCAATCATTTGTACCATTTTAAATCCCCATCCAATAGTGATGCTTCCAGACAAATTTGAGTGATATCCATTACTCGGTTTCAGAGAAGAAGTCATTTATATCAATATAGCCTAGCTAATTGACCCCTTTTGGCCCCGCCCCTCAGGCCCCTTGGGGGTCAGTCCCATCATTTTTACAATTTTGAATTCTCAGCCCATATTGATGCTACCAGGTAAATATGAGCAATATCCATTGCTAGGTTTCGGAGAAGAGGTCGTTTATAACAATATAGCTAAATTGACCACATTTAATTGGCCCGACTCCTCAGGCCCCTGGGGGTCAGCCCAATCATTTGTACAATTTTGAGTCCCCACCTAATAGTGATGCTACCATGCAAATATAAGCGATATCCATTGCTTGGTTTCAGAGAAGAAGTCATTTATATCAATATAGCCTAATTGACCCCTTTTGGCCCCGCCCCTCAGGCCCCTGGGGGTCAGCCCAATCATTTGTACCATTTTTAATCCCCATCCAATAGTGATGCTTTCAGACAAATTTGAGTGATATCCATTGCTCGGTTTCAGAGAAGAGTTCGTTTATATCAATATAGCCTAATTGACCCCTTTTGGCCCCGCCCCTCAGCCCCATCATTTGTACAATTTTGAATGCTTACCCCATAGTGATGCTAACAGGCAAATATGAACAATATCCATTGCTCGGTTTTAAAGAAGAAGTCGTTTATATTAATATAATTTAATTTTGCTTGTAACAAGCATTTTCATTTTAATTGTAATATTTTTTTTACATTATTGAGCAATAAAACAAAAAAACTGGGGTGTACTCTTTTCATAAACCGCTTCGGGGTTTATTCCGAGTACACCCCAGTTTTTTGTGTTATTGCTCAATAACGTAAAAAAAATATTACAGTTAACCCTTAAATAGCTAAATTGACCACATTTGGCCCAACCCCTCGAGCCCCTGGGGGGTCAGCCTCATCATTTGTACAATTTTGAATCCCCACCTAATAGTGATGCTACCAGGCAAATATGAGCGATATCCATTGCTTGGTTTCAAAGAAGAAGTCGTTTATATCAATATAGCTAAATTGACCCCTTTTGGCCCCGCCCCTCAGACCCCTGGGGGGTCAGCCCCATCATTTGTACAATTTTGAATACCCACCTAATAGTGATGCTACCAGGCAAATATGAGCGATATGCATTGCTTGGTTTCAGAGAAGAAGTCGTTTATATCAATATAGCTAAATTGACCCCCTTTGGCCCCGCCCCTCAGACCCCTGGGGGGTCAGCCCCATCATTTGTACAATTTTGAATACCCACCTAATAGTGATGCTACCAGGCAAATATGAGCGATATGCATTGCTTGGTTTCAGAGAAGAAGTCGTTTATATCAATATAGCTAAATTGACCCCTTTTGGCCCCGCCCCTCAGACCCCTGGGGGGTCAGCCCCATCATTTGTACAATTTTGAATCCCCACCTAATAGTGATGATTCCAGGCAAATATGAGCGATATGCATTGCTTGGTTTCAGTGAAGGAGTCGTTTATATCAATATAGCTAAATTGACCCCTTTTGGCCCCGCCCCTCAGCCCCTGGGGGGTCAGCCCCATCATTTGTACAATTTTGAGTCCCCTACACATAGAGATTCTTCTGACCAAATTTGGTCAAATTCTGAACAGTGGTTATGAAGTAGAAGTCAATTGTTGACGGACGGATGGACGACAGACGGACGGACGGACGAACGGACGGACGGACGGACGGACGGATGGAGAGTAAACCTATAGTCCCCCCGTTTTTCAAACGGCAGGGGACTAATAAACAGAGCGATTAATATTTGACGGTCAGCCGAGGACAGCTGTGAAAATGACAAACAGGGGGATTAGTATTTGACTGTCAGCCGAGGACAGCTGTTGAAATGACAAACAGAAGAATTAGTATTTAACTGTCAGCCGAGTACAGCTGTGAAAATGACAAACAGGGGGATAAGTAATTGACTGTCAGTCGAGCACAGCTGTAGAAATGTCAAACAGGGGGGTTAATATTTGACTGTCAACCGAGGACAACTGTAGAAATGATAAATAGAAGAATTGATATTTGACCGTCAGTGAAAGACATCTGACCCTTAATTGTTTTATGTCCAGAGTCAGAGAGGAAGTTTGACTTCCATGTTAGAAAATAATACTCACACTAGCTTTTTCGGCCATCCTTCTTTTCATATTGGAGTTACTTGTAGGTACAGCTTTTCTAGAAAGAAAGTATTGAGGAGATATTGATCAATGGGATTACAAAGTGGTAACAAGGTAAAAGTGAAATAGTTATATTTAAACCTCTCCCATCTTCAGCTTAGCAAACTCTGACTGCGTTTAAATTAGTGTAAAGCAGCAAAAAGGCTCAGCTGATTAATAAGCGTGACAATCGGTAACATAATTATTACCTCGTCTCTTTGGGGGAATATTTAACTTCTCTCCGATGTAAGCTAACAACAAATGGCTGAAGCATACAGTTCCTAAGGAACAGTCGACCACGTCACTACTAAATCTGTGTCAATACCTGCTGTCCATGACAACAATAGTTAATCTGAGACGGTAATTGTGGATTTTGAGTATACTGATGATTTGAAAATGTAAACTGTATCAAACAAGAGTTGTTTCTTTTAATTGTGTTAACAATACTGGTGTCTTTACGAATATTCACTGCCCATCGTGACCTTACAAAAATGTAAATTTAAAGGTCAAGGTCATTTATTTAAGCAAACTTGGCAGCCTTTTACACTTGCATGCTTCAGGCTAAATTTAGTGATCATGTGATCCATCTGTTTACGTGATCACTCAGTCAAAATGGCCTATGTTCGACTGTTTGCGCTAGAATATCTATCACCATGAAATAAAGGCAAGTCGCTTACAAACAACTTTGACCCTCTTTGCTAACAGACTTAAATTATTGCTTGCTTTCTTTTAGGACCATACTTTGTTGATGGTAATTGATACAGAGCCTGGTTAGACGCAAACTCACACGTGTTTTTCATATAACATGTGTTTCGTGGATCAGTGATAGCAAGATGAAATCTGATATTTTCTTTTATAAAACTGTTGGTCATAGTGGTCAATCATGATGTTTACAATGACTACCGTCTATCACAGAGACAATATACAAAATCTAGAATGATCGTGATAAGTTAAGATTTACTGCAGTCTCCTAACATGAACATCTTCAGTTCTCATGACTCCATGTATACACTTGCACACTTGGAATATTTTTATTTCTAAATGGTCCAACATTAGGGATCCCACAGGACATTTCATTGTGATTTTTACAACTGATGTGTTCCCTCAGAGTTGATCAAGCTTTCTCATTTTAAGAAAATCCAAACTGATAAATGATTACATTGCTTGTCTTAATCTTTAGCTACATGTAATTATAACATACCCTTTTCAAATGCTGGCATGTAATATGCATAAAGCAGTGAATCTTTTTGTGTTACATAAAAATATAATTTCATATCATCAGAATCTGAATGTATACTTATTTTTTTTAACCTTATAAAACTTTTTGTTGTTTGCATATATATATACAATATGATTAATATCCAAAATTAATATAAATATTCTTTATCACTTTCAAAATTAGTTTATTGCTTTAAAATTGAGTAAAAATGTTGATATTCATGTTGCGCACAAATCTCCCTTATTTTAGGCAAATCTCCCTTAAAATAATCATCAATCTCCGTTATTGGTCTCCTGAAAGTATGGCATGTATGCTGTTTATTATTAGTGAAAGATCTCAGACTTATTTTTACGTGATCTAGCAAAGTATTTAATCATAAGACAGTTACCTGTACAATAGCAAACTCGTAGAGACTCGGCAAAAATCAGACCCCGCAGATCGTCTGTACCAACCGCAGTGTAATTAGGGTGCATCTGATTATTTATTCATTTAATACCATATTTCGTTCCATTAACGCATTAAAATCACAGACACATTGATGACTTGAACATTACAATAAGCAGACATCTGTCTCCGGCCGTATCTTCATCTGTGTACCATTGTCGTGGCCATTTATTTGCTACATAAAATACTGTGTTATCGATAGGGCTGGGATGATACAGTAATGCCCCGATCTGATACGGTTAGCTTTATACAGGTAGTCTGTGTCAGTGTACTAGAGATTATTGGAGTTTGTACTCTGTGTACCTGTGACGTATTTGCCTTGTTGTTTGTCTCTGCATGTACGTGTCCTGTGCGAGGTTTGTGTTTTTCCCGTGCTTCTGTCTTGTGTAACTTGGTCTCGTCTGGGTTGACTGGTGTACAGGGCAAGACGGGGTGTCAATTCACATTACCCCCCTCTCCCTCCTGTTACACATATATAGCATTAGCTTGTGACATAAAACTTACTTGTTTCTAGCCACATCGTCATTCACAATATAAAAGTGGTACGCATTCAGATATTGTCATTTATTTTGATAACATACCCTTATGTGAGCCTCGCAGAGTTCACATAAACAGCGCCATCTGTATCAAGGTCAGCAAAAGTGTTTTCCCAGATAGTTTAACATTGTCAGCTCCAACAAGGATTGTACACCACAGAATTTACAGATAACATTGATGTGTAACAGTAACGACAAATTCTATGAACACGCACGTTCATAGCGTAAAATTTACCACTAAATACCCACACATTCGAGTACAATTTTACCGTAGATCATCTATATATGAATGATTGAAAACGAAACTGGTATTCACTGACGCATGTTATATTTACAGTTTGTACTGGAAACTGCTTCTAGAAAATTATGTATACAGACAGCCTGCATAGACTGCTCAAACTTAATCCACGTCGCCTATCATTGAAGGACGGAGACAGCGGATTCGTCGTGTGGATTGCCGCGAGCGGATTTGTCGTGCGGATCGCTGCGAGCTGATTCGTCGAGCGAATCCGCTAGCACCCTGCAAACATCCCGCAGTTACGAGCGATAGGGCTTACTATTTTCTGCTCCCACAGGGTTTGAGTACAAAATCACCCTCCCAGTACTCCATGTGGTATTAAACTTAAGATGGGGTATTATGTTTTAGTATTCTTAGGATGTGGTAGTGTATGTTGTAGTATATTTAGTATGTGGTGGTATACTTAGGATGTGTTAGTATACTTAGGACATGGTAGAATACTTAGGATTTGGTAGTATGTGTTAGTATACTTAGGATATTGTAGTATTCTTAGGATGTGGTAGTATACTTAGGATGTGGTAGTATACTTAGGACATGGTAGAATACTCAGGATGTGGTAGTATACTTAGGATGTGGTAGCATACATAGGATGTGGTAGTATGTGGTAGTATAATTAGGATGTGGTAGTATACTTAGGATGTGGTAGTACTTAGGATGTGGTGGTATATACTTAGGATGTGGTAACATACATAGGACATGGTAGTATACATAGGATGTGGTAGTATACTTAGGATGTGGTAGTATACTTAGGATGTGGTAGCATACATAGGATGTGGTAGTATACTTAGGATGTGGTAACATACATAGGATGTGGTAGTATACTTAGGATGTGGTAGTATACTTAGGATGTGGTAGCGTACATAGGATGTGGTAGTATACTTAGGATGTGTTAGTATACTTAGGATATTGTAGTATTCTTAGGATGTGGTAGTATACTTAGGATGTGGTAGTATACTTAGGATGTGGTAGTATACTTAGGACATGGTAGAATACTTAGGATGTGGTAGTATACTTAGGATGTGGTAGCATACATAGGATGTGGTAGTATGTGGTAGTATAATTAGGATGTGGTAGTATACTTAGGATGTGGTAGTATACTTAGGACATGGTAGAATACTTAGGATGTGGTAGTATACTTAGGATGTGGTAGTATACTTAGGATGTGGTAACATACATAGGATGTGGTAGTATACTTAGGATGTGGTAGTATACTAAGGATGTGGTAGCGTACATAGGATGTGGTAGTATACTTAGGATGTGTTAGTATACTTAGGATATTGTAGTATTCTTAGGATGTGGTAGTATACTTAGGATGTGGTAGTATACTTAGGATGTGGTAGTATGTGGTAGTATACTTAGGATGTGGTAGTATACTAAGTATGTGGTAGTATACTTAGGATGTGGTGGTATATACTTAGGATGTGGTAGTATACTTAGGATGTGGTGGTATACTTAGGATGTGGTGGTATATACTTAGGATGTGGTAGTATACTTAGGATGTGGTAGTATGTGGTAGTATACTTAGGATATGGTAGTATACTTAGGATGTGGTAGTACACTTAGGATGTGGTAGTATACCTAGGATGTGGTAGTATACTTAGGATGTGGTAGTAAACCTAGGATGTGGTAGTATACTTAGGATGTGGTAGTATGTGGTAGTATACTTAGGATGTGGTAGACTACTTAGGATGTGGTAGACTACTTAGGATGTGGTAGTATACTTAGGATGTGGTAGTATGTGGTAGTATACTTAGGATGTGATAGTATGTGGTAGTATACTTAGTATGTGGTAGTATACTTAGGATGTGGTAGTATACTTAGGATGTGGTAGTATACTTAGGATGTGGTAGTATACTTAGGATGTGGTAGTATACTTAGGATGTGGTAGTATGTGGTAGTATACTTAGGATGTGATAGTATGTGGTAGTATACTTAGTATGTGGTAGTATACTTAGTATGTGGTAGTATACTTAGGATGTGGTAGTATACTTAGGATGTGGTAGTATACTTAGGATGTGGTAGTATACTTAGGATGTGGTAGTATGTGGTAGACTACTTAGGATGTGGTGGTATACTTAGGATGTGGTAGTATACTTAGGATGTGGTAGTATACTTAGGATGTGGTAACATACATAGGATGTGGTAGTATACTTAGGATGTGGTAGTATACTTAGGATGTGGTAGTATGTGGTAGACTACTTAGGATGTGGTGGTATACTTAGGATGTGGTAGTATACTTAGGATGTGGTAGTATACTTAGGATGTGGTAACATACATAGGATGTGGTAGTACACTTGGGATGTGGTAGTATACTTAGGATGTGGTAACATACATAGGATGTGGAAGTATACTTAGGATATGGTAGTATGTGGTAGTATACATAGGATGTGGTAGCATACATAGGATGTGGTAGTATGTGGTAGTATACATAGGATGTGGTAGTATACTTAGGATGTGGTAGTATGTGGTAGTATACATAGGATGTGGTAGCATACATAGGATGTGGTAGTATGTGGTAGTATACATAGGATGTGGTAGTATACTTAGGATGTGGTAGTATACTTAGGATGTGGTAGTATACTTAGGATGTGGTAGTATACTTAGGATGTGGTAGTATGTGGTAGACTACTTAGGATGTGGTAGTATACTTAGGATATGGTAGTATACTTAGGATGTGGTAGTATACTTAGGATATGGTAGTATACTTAGGATATGGTAGTATACTTAGGATGTGGTAGTATACTAAGGATGTGGTAGACTACTTAGGATGTGGTAGTATACTTAGGATATGGTAGTATACTTAGGATATGGTAGTATACTTAGGATGTGGTAGTATACTTAGGATATGGTAGTATACTTAGGATGTGGTAGACTACTTAGGATGTGGTAGTATGTGGTAGTATACTTAGGATGTGGTAGTATACTTAGGATGTGGTAGTATGTGGTAGACTAATTAGGATGGGGTTGTATGTGGTAGTGTGTGGTAATATGTGCCGGTCAAGATCTGCCATATCAAGTAAGTTGCCAGGTATTTAAGTAGAAATTAACAATTTAAGTACCTAGCAGCCAGGTAAATAGTCTTATAGAATTTAGGTATTTGGCTACCAGGTATATGGTCATATTGAATTTTTGTTAGATCTACAGGACTTTTTTCTGATTTTTTTTTTCTTTTTCTCTTTTTTTTGGAGAGTGGTTTGTAAAAAATGAGCCCCAATCCCGAACAAAATTATTTTATATGTAAGCTGAATTCCTTAAATTTGCAGTTAACTGAAAAATATTTCCCAATTCAACAATTTTCCTCCGAAAATCAGACAAAAAGGGCCCATCCTAAACCAGTAACCGAACAGAATTATTTCATATGTATATTTATGCAATATCTGTTCCCCTTTACCAATTATGACATTCCATTGACAGCCTAGCTTAGCGAATGACTCATAGGAATTTCCATTTTTGGTCGGATAGACCATAGCTGTCGTGCAGACAGGGTCAAGTAGCTGCGATAACGTAGCTCTGGACGACGGACGGACAATTTCTGACAGATGGTCGTCGTCAGAGCTACGATTCCCTCCCATTGCTCGTAATGTAGCAAAACAGTGAACCTCGAAAATACTACAAATAGCGGATATCGTTTAACTTTGGAGTAACAGTTCGTATAATTAAACATTTCTAATACGATTTGGCAATGTATTAGCCTACCGTCTAATCTAGAAATCTTTTAATTCGCATATTCTGATATCATACTGTTCAGAGTTGTCTCCGTGATCCGCCATGATACTTCTCGAAGAACACTCACGAGGATTCTAACCCAAATATGGAACCCATGATCCATATATGGATGAAGCTACTACGATAAATAAATACATAATCAGAGATATTTAACCACTCTTTTGTAACTCTTGTGAAGAAAGCGAATCTTACTTTGCGTAATTAAATAATTTCAGAATGAATTGACCTTCCTTACCGAGATATATTACTCTGAATCTGTTTTTCTGTTGAAATCTCGCGGGAAACCTCATTAGCATCAATTTATTTTGATTTCCTTCAATAAGGAAATTTACCTTTACACTTGTATCAAAGATGGCGGTATGTTTGAACTGATATCACTGTGTGTCTTGCTCGTTTTGGATTTTACTATTTATTGTCAAACATTTGAAGTAATGTGCAGGTTTGTTGCTTGAATATTCATAATAGATACCAGAATCGTCAATTTACATGTGTTTTTTTTATCCCAGAAAATTTTTACCACTGCTAATACTGCCCGATGTCAATCACATCGGGGCTTGCTACACTATCGGCAATGGACTTCATACCCTGCCGGAGAGCAGTGTAGGCAGGGTATGAATATTCGTTCTAAGGGTCAAGTGGTTTTTTGAAACGGGTGTTTTTTTTAAAAAGCGCTTTATAATCGATCCAATGTTGTATCGGTGCATAAATAGACATGAAATGATGTTACAAATTAAAATTAGACGATTCAATAATAACTTTAGTTCCTGACCCCAAGTAGGCCTACGTATGCTCGAACAGGTAACTTAGTGATAAAAGTGGTCACGACCGCCTCAGAAATTATAAAAAACAAGTTATAAACAGGCAGTAGGGAACATAACATTATTAGTAACAAGACTAACAACACATTAAACTGACCTGGTGTTGTATTAACTTGGTGATCCTCTCCATCTGACAGTTTCCAAAGAAACTTCAGCAGCCGCTGAAACGATGTGGGGTGTTGAGCGCCATCGTCGACCGGTAGAACCTACTACCCACGTGATTAATGTAGTCACGCTGCGAGTAATTCGGCAAAACTCGGCAGATTCCGCTACTCTTTATCTTAGTGTGTTTCACAACCTAAAGGGCATAAATTGGACCACATTCCACAAAGCCATGTTTGAAAACGTGAAGAGTTCAAAATTTAAAGTCCATGTTGTGATCATGATTTAAACTTTCTTGTCTACATTTTTTACAGGAGCATGCATGAACTATGGTAATACGTAATATAATACACTGTACATTTGTCAGTGCTCTAAGATAGACAGTTAATCTATAGAAGGATTTGACGTGAGTAAACTCAAATTTCAATTTTTTGAATACTGGTCGCAATCACAGGCGCTTGCATAGAAAATATGACTTTCAATTTTTTGATATGACAGTGGTATGTGTAATCTGTTAAGTACATATCAGCTTAACAGATTACACACACCACTGTCAAAAAATGAAAATAACAT